>NC_069371.1:3600000-3900000 GCF_021730395.1 Mercenaria mercenaria | reverse complement strand
CATAATAGCTGTCACATTTTTTTGTAACAAACATGAAATATTATTTCCTATTTTTTTTGTAATTTGTATTTTGGACAAATATCATAGGTTTACATTATTAACTTATACAGTAGAAATCATAATTAAGTTTGTTGTTTCAATTACCTCCCTTTATGACTCTATCAGCGTTTGTTGTTTCAATTATCTCCCTTTATGACTCTATCAGCTTACATGCAGTGAAAAGTGGTGTTTTTTTTTTCAAACATGCAACTATGTATGCTATGCTGTGAAGTAGTAAATATTTGTAAGGACTAATTTTTCAAGGATTTCTTGGCAAACCTGTATCAACTCATGAAATTAAATCCTAACTAACAAACAAGTGAATGAAGTATTGCCATGCAACACTAAGTCCCCTACTGGAAGGCACCTCATTTTCTCTACTGCAGTATTACATAATGATTTGGTATCTGTTAAAGATGAATAAACAACAGCATACTATATATACAATATGTTAAAACACAACACTTCGGTTAAAATTTGCATATACAAAAATCTACAGTTGTTGATTCGTAATATCTATGAATATAAAAAAGTATTTAATTTCAATTTTGATACTGGTGGGAAAATATGAGAAAAAAAGCAAGAAATCACCATACTTTAGGGAAGAAATTCTAAAGAAAATACACCAAAAATTTTTTTAAGGCAGACCACTACCAAACCAAACGCAACCCTCTGCTGGTCTAGTCACAAGTAGTCCAAATATAAATAGTGCTAATCTATCTCCCTTTCCACGTGCCCTTTCTATATAGCATCGTGTTTTCTTTTACTCTACCCCTTTTCAGTATGTATCACTTAGCATTCTGTCGAAATCGGCATGTTCCTTTCGCATGCACGGTAAAAATGGCGGGGAAGAATTTAATGTCTCGAAACGAGTAATTGAAAGAAGTGAAAAGTAGTAAATTCAGTGGGTTGTATTTAACGAACTGTAGCTTTCTTATATAAAAGTTAACACCCCCTTTTTCTTTTTCTAAAGTAGCAATATAGTTCTTTATGGGAATATAAGTCTCTGAAAATCTGGTATGCTAGAAAATGTCATAAACCATTATAAAGTAAGTGGTTTTTATATGAAATAAAGAACAGCAGTGCTGGATTTAGTGGCGTTCAGCCTTAATTGGGCATTAATTCTTCATGTGAAGAAGCCATCCAGCTGGCTTACGGAAGGTCGGTGGTTCTACCCAGGTTCCCGCTTGTGATGAAATAATGCACGGAGGGGCACCTGGGGTTCTCCTCCAGCAAAAAAGTTGGAAAGTCACCATATGACCTACAATTGTGTCGGTGCGACATTAAACTTAACAAAATAAAAAAAATAAAATCAGCCTTAATTGGGTCCATATGACACATGCGCTTATGTAAAAATACCTTACAGACTGGACAGGAATGATCAATGTTGACTTTTGACCTTCAGGTGTGATCTTGACCTTTGCACTAAGGGGCAGGGCATTGCACATAACATATAGTCTCATTATGGTGAACATTTGTGTCAAGCAATATTAATATCGCTTAATTGATGGCACTTATGGACCAGATAGGAAAAAAAAATCTTATTGACCTTTGACATCTGACAGCGACCTTGGAATTAGGGATAAGGGGTTGCGTAAGACAAGTTGTCTCATTATGGAAAACATTTGTGTGAAGTAATATTAAAATCCCTTCATGGATGACAGAGTTATTGATCATACAGGAAAAAATCCTTATTGATCTTTGACCTCCTAGTGTGACCTTGACCTTTGAGTTAAGGGTCTGAGTCTTATGCTTGACACATCGTCTTATCATGGAGTACATTTGTGCCAAGTAATATTTAAATCCCTTTTAGGATTATTGAGTTACATACAAGACAGGTAAAAAAGCCCTTTTGGGGCCTTTGACTTTCAAGTGTGACCTTGACCTTTCAGCTAAGGGTGCGGGTTTCGCGCATGACATGTCTTATCCAGGGATTCAAATCCTGTATTGCATGACAAAGTTATAGACCAGACTGGAAAAAAAAAACCTACTGACCTTTGATCTCCAAGTTAGGGTTCTGGGTGTTGCGTATGACATGTCGTCTCATCATGGGGAACATTTATTCCAAGTAATATTGTAATCCCTTGATGGATGACAGAGTTCTGGACTGGACACGAAACAGACACTGTTCATGCCATGTTTTAAAACATTTGACTGCCAAGTATGACCTTGACCTTTGACCTAGGGGTCTGAAAGTTGTGTATGACACATCGTCTTAATATAGGGGTACATTTGAGTCAAGTAATATTAAAATCCCTTCATGGATGGCAGAGTTATGGTCGGGACAGGAAAATAGCCCTGTTGACCTTTGACCTCCAATTGTGACCTTGACCTTTGAGCTAGGGGTCCTGATGTTGACTCTTCATGGTGAACATTTGTGCCAAGTATTATTAAAATCCCTTGATGAATGACAGAGTTATGGACCGGACACGAAACTGCATACAGACGGATGGACAGACAACGGACTGAAAAGCACAATCCTATAGCCCCTGAAACTGGTTTTCAACCGGTAGGTGACTAATAAAATTCCCATTCATTTTTATCTTCATAAGTTGAAACTAAAAATTTATATAAATAGTTATTAGTCATTCACACACTACTTGAACAGTAGCTTTTTCTGTAACTAACACAATACTAAAAGCATTTTGGATATTTAAATTTTGACTTAGTTAACCTATAATAGCAATCAGTAACTTGTATGTGAATTCTCCTGTGCTACAGTTGATTTTTTAATGGAGCAATTTTTAATTTTCAATCCATACCATTTCAGCATGTCAGTGTATCAAACAATAGTTTTATAGTATATCTTACCTTTCTTTTATGTTCTGTCACCATTGAGAAAACAAGACACCAGTAGAATGACAACTCTATCATATAGTACCAGTAAATCTCCCTTGGAACATTCTACAATATAACCATTACATGAGCACAACTTTACTTTCTTATGTATTTCTATAAATGTCTTTTGACTTTGATTCTTTCATCTTAAGAATAGTGTTAGGACTATCTATTATAAAGGGATATTATAACAATTTTTCATGAAACACACTGATATCTGTAATATTGTACACAGTTAATTAAAAGAGACAGGGCCTGAATTCATCAACAATTAAAGTCTGAAATTTAGACTTAAGACTTCAAAATGCTAAATGTTCTTTTTACAATGTCACTCTTAAGTTACTAAGAACTGTAATGAAATTTGCAAGAACATGCACTTTATAACTACAGACAAAATATCGGATAACTGTACTGAAGACAAACTTGTACTTAACTGAAAATCTACCATTTTAAAGACAAAGTCTTAAGATTTCAGACTTAAATTGTTGATAAATACGGCCCCAGAAAGGTGTCATTCTACTTAACAAAAATCTGTTAAAGCAATATTACAGTAAGTAATGTGACCAATTACTGGACAAAAAATTATATATAGTATCAGTTACAATTAGCTGTAATTTAGTCAGTGGTAAAGATCTGTCAACAACGAATAAATTAATTCTACATTTTATAGATGTACTGATTTTACCTTCTTGCATAAACTTGTAACAGTGAAATATAACCATGTTATACACAAGCACAGCTGCTTTTTGTGCAATCTGAGCACCACTGCTGCTTCACTTCTATGAAATAGGAATTTTTGGTGAATAATCTGTCAAGGTAACACATTTACAGACAGTTTCTTTTTCTTAACATTTTTGTTCTTTTTCAATGGGACATCAACAAGAGCTGTCCGTAAAACAGCCAATGCTGGACTATTCGAATTATTGTCCCAGAAGCAGGAAAATATTACCCTAAATGTTAAAATATCTACAGAGTTTAAATCAAGTATCTGCATTAGTTTTGGAGATAGTAACTTGCATGTAAAACTTTAACCAGAAGTTTTAAGTTCAAAAGGGGACATAATTTGGCCAAAATGCATGTCAGAGATATGACTTAATGCAATCAACTAGTTCTATAACCCCGAAGGCACACATGAAGTTTCAATTTAATATCTGCATTTGTTCTGCAGATAGTAACTTGCATGCAAAATGTTAAACAGAATTTTTTAAGTCCAAAAGGGTGCATAATTTGCCCAAAATACATGTCAGAGTTATGGTACTTGACCCAGTGAGGCTGGTAATTATCTAGAAAAATAAAAAATAAGATTCAAATCTATATGCCATTAAGTAATAGCTGTATGTACTTGCACCCAAAACATTAACCAGGATTTTCTAAGTCCAAAAGGGGGCATAATTCAGCCAAAATGCAAGTCAGAGTTATAAGACTTGATGCTATCAACTAGTTTTATATCCCCAAAGGCATATATGTGAAGTTTCAATTCAATATCTGCATCAGTTTTGGAGATAGTAACTTGCATGTAAAACTTTAACCAGGATTTTCTAAGTCCATAAGAGGGCATAATTTGCTCAAAATGTATGTCAAGAGTTATGGGACTTGACCCAGTGAGGTTGGTAATTGACCTAGAAAAAATAAGCTACATGCCTTTAAATGTTAGCCATATGTACTTGAATGCAAAACTTTAACCAAGGTGTGACGCCGACGCCAGGGTGAGTAGAATAGCAAGACTATTCTTTGAATAGTCGAGCTAAAAATTGGGATTTGCAGCTGCACTTGTTAACAAATATTTTCTTAATTAAAGATAGAACAAATTAGGTACCATGAAAATTATGCAGGCTTATTGATCAAAATGCTGCTCACCTTAAAGGGAAAGGCAATGCTGTTCTTATGTTAATTTCGTCAACTGGGATTTCTAAATTCATTTAAAAGAAGTGAAAGAATTTTTAAAATCGGAGTAAAAATGAGAAAGTTATGAGCATTTAAATATTTGGTCAAATTGGCGGCCATTTTGTTTCCATGGCAACAAAATGGTGTATTTGTTAAATTTTTAGATACACATTTGAACTGTATTTACTTATTTTTGTAAAATAATTTCTCACTTTTTTTCCAGTTATAATAAAAGAAATTACCCTGTTTTACATCTTACACTCAAGAAACATGAAAATGAATCTATTTAAAAGGTTATTTGCTTAATAAAGAATTTAGCAGTGTGTAAACGACATCATAAACACACTAAAATGCTGCCTCCATGATCAGCCATTTTCTTAAATTTCAAACTGCCATATATCTTTTTCAATAATAGTATGATTTTAAAAATTCTTTCAGCGTTATGGAAGGCTTGAGTATTGCTTTGATATAAAATTAACCTAGTGTCAGACTTTCCTTACCCTTTAATCACACTGCTCTATTTAAATGTTATTTCTTGCTTAGCTACTAGTTCAATAGAAGTATCATAACTCCATTGAAGTAAAGCCACAATGTTGCTTGATTTGTGCAATAAGCAGCCATGTCTATGCAATCAGATACCAGAAGATAAAACAGTGTTTGTGACTGCTGAAAGACAAAACTCCACTACAGATTTTTATAGTGGCACTAATAGTATACTCATACTTACTAATTTTGGCCATCCAGTCCAGCAAAATGATGTTGTCCAAAACCAGTTTTTCTGTACAAAAGAAGTTGAGATATACATTTCGAATGAAATGGCTTAAATATACATAAAAAGGCTGTTAAATACTGCTAATCATAACTAACAAACAAAATGTAAAGAGTAAAGAATTATTACAAAATGTCTTTACATATCTAGAGCCAAATAAATGTTAGTAGAGAAAAGTCAAAATCAGTAATACAGTAAGGCAGTTTTGAAAATTATAAAATTTTAAAAGACTGTTTTCTTTTCTTTAATTAATTTCTAACTGGAGCTGCTTTTGATAAAAGCACATGTCTCCCACAACTGCCTAATCATCTGAATAGTAGTACATGTATATAAGACCTCAACTGCCTAATCACGACATGATTAGGTCTTGGGGCATAAATGACTCATATTCAGTTTCAAATGAATTCTACTTATTGTTAGCTATTTTATAATCTTCCTTTTAGTATATCACTGGAAAACACAACAGTTAAGTGTCATGCATTATGGCAAGATAAGGCAAAGAATAAATGATACATGCTTCTGAGGTATTTTTCTATTCTGACGGAGGAACCTTGGAGTGTATCACATCTTATTTTCAGTGAAACTAAATACTTACATCCCATAATACAACAAGACCATACACAAAGATGCCCAGGTAGAATGTAAAATGCCACCTACAATGTTAAAATATATTCATAATTATTTAATATTACATCCTGCAGCCAAACTGATATATTTGTGAAATTCTCTTACTTCTTCTTTTGGTGGGTTTAATCATAGATCATATGTTGACCTTCCAGCTTTTGATAGTGGAGGCAGATCCCAGGTGCCCCTCCTTGCATTATTCCATCACACACGGGCATCTGGGTATAACCACTAACCTTCCGTAGGCCAGCTTGATGGCTTCCTCACATGAAGAATTTGATGCCCCGATCGAGGCTCAAACCCGCATCGATAAGGGGCAAGTGATTCGAAGTAGGCAACCTGGACTACTTGAGCATGAAGGCCCCCTATAGTACTCCTACTGAATGCCATACTGTTACATAGATGGGTTTCTACCATTCATTAACCTTTAGTCAGCTAAATTTCTACAATGGACTGCTCCATCATTCAATTTAGGCAGTACCATTTATTATTTGAAGAGGTGTTCACTGAAAATTTACTGACTAAATAGCGAACAGTGTAGACTATGATCAGCCTGCATGGACGTGCAGGCTGATCTTGGTCTGCGCTGGTTGCAAAGGTAGAATCACTTGCCGCCAGCTGGCTTAAGATTAATGACATGACTTAATTCAAATATTTTTTTTTAGTAAAACAGATAAACATTATACTACACCACTTCTTCTTACCCACACTCCCTGAATTTAGTAATGTCACTGGTTACTGATTGGGCTTTTCTGTTACGCAGCCATCTCTCTACTTCTCTAACTGTCATATCAGTTTGCTTAGCTACAGACTGAAATAAAAAATACCAAATATACCTGTGATATAATACGAACAAATTATGTTTTTTATAAACCTCATTTTGGCTTTATGTCACTGAAAGCCTTCCACACGCTACTCAGGTTTACTAACGTCTGTGTACCCGGTATGCTTACATTTCATACCATATATTTGAAGAGGGCATGACATTTTTAATTCATTTACAGGGGTATTCCTAAGACTTTTTCAATGATTAAGGGACATGTTGTTTTTTTTAATAGGTGTGTGCTTTCAGGTTCACATTACATTTTTTTTGTTTAGTTCTGTGCCTTTTTTCAACATTATTTCTGTTACGTAACAGCTAACTGTTGACCTAACCTGTTTTCCTGGATTCTGTACCAGTATTAATCTGTTCTCTACAAGTAACTGCCAACTTCTCCACATGAATCAGAGATGGCATACGAAATGACTTCAGAGCCAATGTCTTTCATCAAATCATTCCCCAGCACGACCCCACAATTCATAGATCAGCACTCTGACGGCTGGCTATATTTTTCAAATTCAGACAGTACTTCCTTGTTGTTTTTTTACATAAAACAAAAAGAATGCCAGACTGTCATAAAATAAACGCCCGTCATCGAACTCAAGGGTCATAATCCAAGAGGGCTTGAGGCGATTTAGGTGGTTATCGAACTTGGCCGAGATTATGCACAAAACATTGTTAGCAAGTTTGGTGAAGATCCGATGAAAACTGTTCAACTTAAGAGTGCGGACAAGGCTAAATTAGCAATTTTTCAAGTAATTCAAGGACCATAATCAAAGGTGCCTTGGGCGATTTGGCTGGTTATCAAACATGGCCAAGATATTATGCCCACAAACATTGTCAACAAGTTTGGTAAAGATTGGATGAAAACTGTTCAACTTAGGAGAGCGGACAAAGCTAAATTCGCAATAGTAATTCAAGGGCCATAATCCAAGAATGCCTAGGGCGATTTGGCTGGTTATTGAACCTGGCCGAGATATTATGCCCACAAACATTGTCAGCAAGTTTGGTGAAGATCGGATGAAAACTGTTCAACTTAGAAAAAAGAAATGCTTTGGATGCCACCCGCCCGCCACAGGTGTTCACATAATACGCACCGCTCTTTCAGAGACGGGCATATAAAAAGTAAACAAGGCTCTGCGTTCAATAAACGCTTGATGCCCCCGGTGGCATCCTTGTCGATACAAAGCAACCTAAGTCCAAAACGATGTCAAGGTCAAACTGAGGTCAGGTGATGTTTGAAGATGATGAATGGTCACAGGTTACATCTGTATTAGTATCAATTCATTCTTTTAAGTGGTATTAATGCTAGACAAACGGTCCCATTTGGTTAACCAAGAGATGGCCCATATAAAGCAACCTAAGTCCAAAATAAGGTCAAGGTCAAACTGAGGTCAGGTGATGTTTGAAGATGAGGAATGGTCACAGGTTACATCTGTATTAGTATCAATTCATTCTTGTAAGCGGTATTTATGCTAAATGAAACGGTCCCATTTGGTTAACCAAGAGATGGCCCATATAAAGCAACCTGAGTCCAAAATGAGGTCAAGGTCAAACTGAGGTCAGGTGATGTCTGAAGACGAGGAATGGTCACAGGTTACATCTGTATTACTTAGTATCAATTCATTCTTGTAAGCGGTATTTATGCTAAACGAAACGGTCCCATTTGGTTAACCAAGAGATGGCCCATATAAAGCAACCTAAGTCCAAAATGAGGTCAAGGTCAAACTGAGGTCAGGTGATGTCTGAAGATGAGGAATGGTCACAGGTTACATCTGCATTAGTATCAAGTCATTCTAGTAAGGGGTATTGATGCTAGACGAAACGGTCCCATTTGGTTAACCTCGTACGGACGGACGAACGAACGGATGGACAGGACGATCACTATATGCCTCCCTCATCAGTAGATGCCGGGGGCATAAAAACAAAAGTTCTGGCTAGTATTGATATTTAGAAAATCCTTGTGCAGTCTGTAAAACATATAGGGAAGTTGTCTATCAATTACCGTGTTAATCACACAGTAAAATTTTTCTATAAAAATAGAAGAAAATAACATTCTCATAACATATCACCCTGAATGTAATTCATGACTTTGGGTATTTGTCTTAAAATTGGATATTATGAAATGCATATAGAAGTCTGCCCCTTTAATGCTGTGTTACGATTTTCAACTTTTCAATAATTCCATCAAGATAGTCTGATGAATCAGGATAGCTTAAACAAATTCTTTTCTTACCTCTAAGTTATTGTTTGATGTTATGCCATTTTTCTCAAAGTGACTTTCAAGAACTGGGTTAGGAGTAACTGGGACAGTTTTCTTATTCCTCTTCACCCCACACCAGTAGCCTAGAGGTGTCATTAAATATCTGAAAACATACAAAAAAAAGTTTATACTTCAAAAGAACAGATTAATGTGTGAGCATTACAAATAAATAAATTTAGTTTTATCACATACTGTCATTTTCTTTGTACGATAAATTTATCAAATGGATTTTCTTTTAATATTGGCTATATACCTATCTATCTTCATAGATTAATTAACACTGATATGACATGTATACTGGTCAATCTGAGATTTCAATTCTTAAGATTCACAGGTCAGTTTTTGAATTTCTCTAATTTATTCAATTTTGTAAGAAATATTCTTTCAAGTTAAGTTCATGAACCATGTTTTCATTTGGAAATAAACACTTGTAATAATAAAGGGAGAAACAGTTAAGACAGTAGCAATAGAAACACAAAGAAGGGCACTGGATGGGCCTTGCAGCTGGGACTTAACGTAATGTAAAGCATGTGAGAGAAGAGGGAACATTATCACTGATGACACCAAGATAGGAGAGGCCCAAGGACAGACCCTTGGGGCACACTAGATGTCACAGAACTTTAACAGATTTCTGACCCTCAAGAACAACCATTGGGTTCTGCTATTAAGAAAGAGAGAATCCAGTCAAGAATGCAGACTCTGATACCATGCTCATGAAGTTTGTAAAGTAGTGGCTAACTTTATCAAAAGCCTTGCTAAAGTGAAGGAGAATAAGCTCTGAATGCTGGCCTGCAACAAGGGTTCTGGCTAGGTGATGCTCTCTGAATCCATGTTGCAGTTCATATAGAATGTTGTGCCTAGTAAAATGGAACTAGAAGATGCTTTTGTAAAAAAACGCATGTCTTCTCCCCCACCCCACCCCTAATGCATAGTAGTAATAGACAATAAGTCAATAGGGGACACGAGGAAAAGTCCACAAAAAACAATGATTTGCTGAAATAGGGATCATCTACTCAGCATGTCCAATCATCCCAAGAAGTTTTAACATTCTGGGCCTTGTGGTTCACAAGTTATGGACTGGAAATTTGGCCCCTGTGACCTTGACTTTTGATAGAGTGACCCCAGAATAAATAGGAGTCGATAAATAGGAGTCGTTTACTCTGCATGTCAAATCATCCGATGAAGTTTCAACATTCTGGGCCAACTGGTTCCAGGGTTGGTAACTATCCGCACAGGGAAGGTAAACCCACCTGGGAAAACCTGGGGTTTCCCAGGTTGGGCAATTCTCCTAAAAAGGAATGAAGTGGGCAATACTGGGCAATAAGAAGTTTTTCTTTTCTTTTTTTTTATGTAATCTGTTTATCTGTTGTGATAATGTGAGCTAATTCATACAGTAAGTTTTACTTTAATACTTTGAAACTATTGGTGAAGTGATAGGTAGCTGAAAGAACAGTTTTATTAAAACAAGAGGACCATGATGGTCCTGAATCGCTCACCTCTTCCCACATGACCCAGTTTTGAGTATGACGTCATTATTTGACATAGTGACCTAGTTTTTGAGCTCATGTGACCCAGTTTTGAAATTGACCTAGATATTATCAATATAAAAATTCTGACCAATTTTCATAAAGATCCATTGAAAAATATGGTCACTAAAGAGGTCACAAGGTTTTTCTATTATTTGACCTATTGACCTAGTTTTCGAAGGTACGTGACCCTGTTTTGAACTTTACCTAGATATCATCAAGGTGAACATTCACTAATTTTCATGAAGATCTCATGAAAAATATGGCCTCTAGAGAGGTCACAAGGTTTTTCTATTTTTATACCTACTGGCCTAGTTTTTGACCGCATGTGACCCAGTTTCGAAACTGACCTAGATATCATCAAGGTGAACATTCAGATCAATTTTCATGAAGATCCATTGAAAAATATGGCCTCTAGGGAGGTCAAAAGATTTTAATAATTTTAGACATACTGACCTAGTTTTTGACCGCAGTTGACCCAGTTTCAAATTTGACTTAGTAGGGCTGTCATCGATAGAAACGATATCGATGTATCAACGATATTTTTTGGTCGATCGATTATCGATTCCCATTTTTAAAAATCGATATTTTACACAGAGAAAAAAACTATCCAGATAAACACTCAGACCCTCTAAAACAACTTTTCTGCCTGCAAAAATGCGCCCTTAGTAACGGACGTTGTCAATAAAGGTCATGTCTAAACTTGTACCGTAGCAATCTTTTCTAACTAGTCGACACTACCTGTATGGGGAAATACATAAATACAAATAAAACACATGAAAAGCAGGCAATTAAACTAAAAATAGCATTAACAAGAAGGTATATAGCATGTACATGAACAAATAGGTTGTTACTCTAACTTAATATTCGATATATCGATGTATCGTCGATATCTGTCTTCCGATATATCGGTATCGTCGATATGACAAAGACCCAATCAATGACAGCCCTATGACCTAGATATCTTCAAGATGAACATTCAGACCAACTTTCATACAGATCCCATGAAAAGTATGGCCTCTAGAGAGGTCACAAGGTTTTTCTATTATTTGACCTACTGACCTAGTTTTTTAAGGCACGTGACCCAGTTTCAAATTTGACCTAGATATCATCAAGATGAACATTCTGACCAATTTTAATGGAAATCCATTCACAAGTATGGCCTCTAGAGAGGTCAAAAGGTTTTTCTATTTTTAGACCTGCTGACCTAGTTTTTGTCTGCACATGACCCTGTTTCGAACTTGACCTAGATATCATCAAGATGAACATTCAGACCAATTTTCATACAGATCCCATGAAAAATATGGCCTTTAGAGAGGTCCCAAGGTTTTTCTATTATTTGACCTACTGACCTAGTTTTTGACGGCACGTGATCCACTTTCAAACTTGACCTAGATATCATCAAGATGAACATTCAGACCAACTTTCATACAGATCCCATGAAAAATATGGCCTCTAGAGAGGTCACAAGGTTTTTCTATTATTTGACCTACTGACCTAGTTTTTGAAGACACGTGACCCACTTTCGTTCTTGACCTAGATATCATCAAGGTGAACATTCTGACCAATTTTCATGAAGTTCTCATGAAATATATGGCCTCTAGAGAGGTCACAAGGTTTTTCTATTTTTAGACCTACTGACCTAGTTTTTACCCGCACGTGACCCAGTTTCGAACTTGACCTAGATATCATCAAGACCAACATTCAGACCAACTTTCATACAGATCCCATGAAAATATGGCCTTTAGAGAGGTCACAAGGTTTTTCTATTATTTGACCTACTGACCTAGTTTTTGATGGCACGTGACCCACTTTCGAACTTGACCTAGATATCATCAAGGAACGTTCTGACTAATTTTCATGAAGATCTGGTGAAATATATGGCCTTAGAGAGGTCACAAGGTTTTTCTATTTTTAGACCTACTGACCTAGTTTTTGAAGGCACGTGACCCAGTTTCAAAGTTGACCTAGATATCATCAAGATGAACATTCTGACCAACTTTCATACAGATCCCATGATTAATATGGCCTTTAGAGAGGTCACAAGGTTTTTCTATTATTTGACCTACTGACCTAGTTTTTGATGGCACGTGACCCAGTTTTGAACTTGACCTAGATATCATCAAGGTGAACGTTCTGACCAATTTTCATGAAGATCTTGTGAAATATATGGCCTCTAGAGAGGTCACAAGGTTTTTCTATTTTTAGCCCTACTGACCTAGTTTTTGATGGCACGTGACCCAGTTTCGAACTTGATCTAGATATCATCAAGGTGAACATTCTGACCAATTTTCATGAAGATCTTGTGAAATATATGGCCTCTAGAGAGGTCACAAGGTTTTTCTATTTTTAGACCTACTGACCTAGTTTTTGAAGGCACGTGACCCAAATTCGAACTTGACCTTGATATCATCAAGATGAACATTCTGACCAACTTTCATAAAGATCCAATGAAAAATGTGACCTCTAGAGTGGTCACGAGCAAAAGTTTACGGACGCACGCACGCACGCACGGACGACGGACACCGCGCGATCACAAAAGCTCACCTTGTCACTTTGTGACAGGTGAGCTAAAAATTATGGTTTATTTACACAACAAAATATTTTTTATGTCAAAGTAAACACCCTTCAATATTTATAGTTACAAATACATGAATTTATAAATGACACAGTATTACTTTATATATATAATCTACACACTGTCAGTGATCACATATTGAATGATCTCTCTAGGTCACAACTACATTTTGCTTAACATATGATAGTCTAGACTACCAGTCTAGTTCTTCTTTATCACAAAGCATTCTGTAACAGAACACACACAAGCTTTGTAGTTTTTTCGATCCCAAGTTTGTTTCTGAGCTTTGTCTCAATAATAATAAAATTTGAAAACACCACAGAAGTTTTTTGGTACTTCTCATCTACTGTGTAGAGACTTACTCTAAGCCTTCTTTAAACAAGGGAAACAATCTATTTATATAGTGAAATTGTTGAGTGAACACCGTTTGTTAATCCTAATCCTGTCCATGTCTTATCTATGTTAAATGCCATGCATGATAACACAGTTATGCATCTAACAGTCTTGAAATTGATTTCTTCAATTTTTTCATAATTCTAGATATTTTCCCATATTTTGATGCATATGTATGGGTAGTTGAGATTGTTCTCTTTCCAGCAGTAGCCTTTTTTAACATATTTCACCTTGTGAAATTCTGAGGGTTTTGACTTTTTAAAAAAAAAATTGTCTGTTTGCTGACAAATTTCACCGCAGAAAATGTCCCACTTTCCCCAGGGCAATCAATTATTTGATCTTTACATAGTTTTGTATTCAGATTGCTAATCCATGTGGCAAGTATGCATGCTTTTTCCATGCTTAAAGGTAAAAAGTGCATAGTTTGCATGAGGTTCTAGGTCAATAGCTACCTAAGCCTATCATAAAGTCTTTGCAGAGTTGTCTCCATTTTTTCCAAATATTTTATCCGGGATCATTTTTTTCAGCTCAAATAACTCTTTTTCAGGAAATGCTATTTTAATAATTTTTTCAGTCCTTGTATTTTGATGCAGTTAACTACACATACATCTAATATAGATAGCTCCTACTTGAAGTTTGTATTTTTAGTTACAATGCCTATACTGTGTACTGCCAAACAATGAAAACTGATTATAACTGGGAGGCGCTTTGTCTTGGACAAGAAAGATAAGAAAGCTCATTAGGCGCAAAGTTAAAAAGAACTACAATTACTAAGATTAAAAACATAGATATAGATAATAGAAGGTTACAGTTGCCAGCCTCTCAGTGAATAGAATCAAACTGGGGCTGGACTGTATGTGTAGGTGAAGACCATTCCAGGAACAAATTGTTCTTGGAACTAGAGCTGCTTTTGAGAAAAGCGCATGTCTTCCACAACTGCCTAATCATTCGAATAGTTATGCATCTGAGGCAACCATGCACCAATACATTATCACTGGCTTCACTGGCATCTATGTACAGAGCCATTTTCGGTAATGCAAGGGCCATAATTCTGAAGTGCCTGGGTCTATTTGACTAGTTATCGAACTTGGCCGAGGACTTATTGGCAAACACATTTTGTTCAAGTTTGGTGAAGATCAGATGAGAAATGTTCCACTTAAAGTGCAGACAAGATTTGTGACCGACAGACAAACACACGGACACACACACAGACAGGAGTAAATGAGACATAAAAAAGGAGTTAGAATGGTACTGCGTATGAGATTGTGGATCAAGTAATTCAGGTTCCTTGTAAGTGTGAGGTGGTTATGGTCAACTGCAATAAGACTGTACTTTAATATAATAAGGGAATTTTTGATGCCGCGTTGTTCAAGGGATTGTCAGTTGAGATCTTTAAGCATTTGGGTGACACTGCTTGTTAAACCTTCCATATACATATTCAAAGTTTGAAATGTATAAAAGTGTAACCAATGAAATGCGCAGAACATATAACAGGGTTTAAAAATAAACCGATCGACACACACACAGCTTTACATGACTGAGGTAGAAATTTAACAGTGGAAGCGGAAAACATGCTGACATTCATGGATTTTTAAGTGTTCTGTCTTGAAAACGGAGGTTTTCTGATTAGATAAGGTTTAGCAGTATATCACAAAACCACAGAAATTTTTAGTAAACAAACAACATCTTTATAAACAACCCATCTGTCCAATACAAGGATATAAATTAACACTCAGACCATATTTGCCATCTGGGCTCCTTACAGGCAGATTCTAGGGGCCCGGCCTAAAAGTTAGGGGCCCAGCTATTATTTGCGGAAAAATATACTAACAGTGGTTTAGATCTACATACTTAATAATAAGTCTTGTAATTTGATTCCTGCCAAAATACATCAATTACAGAGCACTCATCAAAAACACATAGCCAGTCAAAATCTGAAAGAGGACTTCTAAACATATGACACAGCCTCACAAACATTAATGCATTTAAAGTTTGAATGATTTTTGCAGCACTAGTAATGTTTATGGGCATTTTTGATAGAGGCTGCATGCTTAATATGGACATCTGAAGTCTAGTATTTCGTTACATTCTCAAGTTACAGGACTCGCAACCCGAAAAGTACAAACCATGCAGCAATCTGTGTTTCTCAGCCACGATCTGTTAAAAGCCCATTTTTCATTAAAAGTCCTCTGTGGCCTTTAGGACTTTTCATAGTCCTGATAACATTTTCTTTTGTTGCTGCTACCGGCCGTTCTAGGCTCTTTAACAGCCTTCGATAAATCTTCACTTTCTAGTGCTGTATTTCTATAGGCGCAACCATTGTTTGTGACGGAGTAAATAATCGGCATATGCCGATTGGTCTTAGTATATATCGGTAATTTTAATTTGTCGATTTTAGTGATGTCGTGCATATAAATAAGACAGTCTTGGAAAACCCAGAATATTGACATTAGAAGAAAACATAGCCATTCGCCGGCTGGGCAACTATCTTGGAAAATTGACTCGACCAGCTTTAAATCTGGTCGCACTGGGCGAGTGTTACTTTATATCCCTGCAATAGATTTTTACCATTCTGTCCTGTAGAATTGAATACTTAAACTATTCTAAGAGTTTTCCCCTTTTGTAAAGAAATAAAAGCAAACAATTGTCAAAAACAATGTTTAACCTAGTTATGTAAAGTTTAAGCACTCATACAGTGTTGCAAATGCATATAAACGAAGACATGTAACAGCTTTTTAACAAGAGATCACTGAGTGATCTTGGCGCCCACCATTGAGCCATTTTTTTTTAATGTTCCAAATTTCAAGACTAGCTCAAGGTCAAAATCAAGGTCAAATTTCATTTCGGTACACAACACTGTGCATGTGGTCCATGCCTGTGGTCCAAATTTGAAGCTGTAGCTTGAGAAATGTGAAAGTAGGCCACTAGATCAATTTCAAGGTCAAAGTTCATTTCGGTATACAAAACTATGCATGTGCTTCAAATTTGAAGGCTGTAGGTACTAGGTAAAAATCAATGTCAAATTTCAATTCAGAACACAAAAATATGCATGTGGTCCAAATCTGAAGCCTGTAGCTTCAGAAATGTGAAAGTAGGTCACTAGGTCAATCTCAACATCAAAGTTCATTTCGGTACACAAAACTATGCATGTGATCCAAATTTGAAGGCTGCAGCTTGAGAAATGTGAAAGTAGGTCACTAGGTCAAAATCAAGGTCAATTTCATTTCTGAACACAAAACTATGCATGTGATCCAAATTTGAAGCCTGTACCTTCACAAATGTGAAAGTAGGTCACTAGGTCAATGTCAATTTTTTTTTCGGTGCACAAAACTATGCATGTGGTCCAAATTTGAAGGCTGTAGCTTGAGAAATGAGAAAGTAGGTCACTAGGTCAAAATCAAGGTCAATTTCATTTCTGAACACAAAACTATGCATGTGATCCAAATTTGAAGCCTGTACCTTCACAAATGTGAAAGTAGGTCACTAGGTCAATGTCAATTTTTTTTTCGGTGCACAAAACTATGCATGTGGTCCAAATTTGAAGGCTGTAGCTTGAGAAATGTGAAAGTAGGTCACTAGGTCAAAATCAAGGTCAAATTTCATTTCTGAACAAAAACTATGCATGTGGTCCAAATTTGAAGCCTGTACCTTCAAAAATGTGGAAGTAGGTCACTAGGTCAATGTCAAAGTTTTTTCGGTGCACAAAACTATGCATGTGGCGAAATTTGAAGGCTGTAGCTACAGAAATGTGAAGATTACAGAAGTTTTTCCCTATATAAGTCTATATGAACCATGTGACCCCGGGGTGGGGCCATATTTGACCCTAGCGGGATAATTTGAACAAACTTGGTAGAGAACCACAAGATGATGCTACATTACAATTATCAAAGCCCTAGGCTTTGTGGTTTGGACAAGAAGATTTTCAAAGTTTTTCCCTATATAAGTCTATGTAAACCATGTGACCCCCAGGGCGGGTCATATTTGACCCTAGGGGAATAATTTGAACAATCTTTGTAGAAGACCACTAGATGATGTCACATACAAAATATCAAAGCCCTAGGCCCTGTGGTTTTTCAAAGTTTTTCTCTATATAAGTCTATATAAACAATGTGAACCCCAGGGCGGGGCCATATTTGACCCCAGGGAAAGAACTTGGTAGAGGACCACTAGATGATGCTACATACCAAATATCAGAGCCCTAGGCTCTGTGGTTTTGGACAAGAAGATTTTCAAAGTTTTTCCCTATATATAAATAATAAATATATATAAATTTTAAAAAAATAAACAAAGGACCATAACTCACAATTAAAAATTGTTGAACCAGACTGATTTTCAGGGGGACACAACTAGGGTACCAATACATCATTCTGACAAAGTTTGGTCAAAATCCCCCAGTAGTTTCTGAGGAGATGCAATAACGAGAAACAAGGACATCATAGGCCTTTGTCTCTTCCTAGCCTACATAAATGACCTCCCAGAGTCCATCAAAAGTAAGTCAAGACTTTTCGCAGATTGTCTATCTGGTGGTTAAATCCCCCCTTGACTCCCAATCCCTACAAAATGATCTCCACTCCCTAGAAGCCTGGGAAAAGGACTGGACAATGGAGTTCAATCTGGATAAGTGTGAGGTATTGAGGATTACTCAAAAGAAAAAACCTATCATCTAAGACTTAATACACTCCATAATATAGCACTTAAAACTACAGAAGATGCTAAATAGCTAGGTGTCACACTAAGTAAAGATCTCAATTGGTCAACAGTTGGATAACATCACATCGAAAGTAAATACTGTAAAATCATTTAATGTCAAGGGCATAAAATTTGTTTTCGATACGTACATAACAACTATGGTCAAACAAGCTGTGTCACCCAAATGCTTAAAGATCTAAACTGGCAATCCCTTGAACAACGCCACATCAGAAAAGTAAAAGAAACAGCTTACAACACCTATGTCAACCCACTGCTTGAATACTGTTCCTCTATATGGCACCCTTGGCAAATATCCCTCACATAAAAACTTGAATGAGTACAACGATCTGCAGCTTGATACGTACATAACAACTATGGTCAAACAAGCTGTGTCACCCAATGCTTAAAGATCTAAACTGGCAATCCCTTGAACATCACCGCATCAAAAATTCCCTAACATTTTTTTTAAAATTAAGCACAGTCTTATATTGCTGTTGACCATAACCACCTCACACTTACAAGGAACCTGAACTACTTGAACCCACAATCTCATACGCAATACCATTCTAACTCCTTTTTTCCAAGAACAATTTGTTCCTGGAATGGTCTTCCCCATTACATACAGTCCAGCCCCAGTTTGATTCTAATCACTGAGAGGCTGGCAACTGTAACCTTTTAATTTATTTCTATGTTTTTATTCTTAGTAATTGTAGTTCTTTTTAAATTTGCACCTAATGAGCTTGCTCATCTTTGAACAGTCTGTCCCAGACAAAGCGTCTCCCAGTTATAATCGGAATTAATTGTTGGGCATACACAGTAGATGTAGATGTAAATGTGATAAAAAATCTCAGTCTATACCGAGGATCGAACCCCGGACCTCGTGATGTGTAGGCGGACACTCTAACCACGTCGCTAAAGGGTTAACCTAACAGCAAGGCTGTTGGAAGTAGCCTTATATATCTACAACCACTACACTCCTCTACTCTCTAACTTTGAAGGACCAGGCATCAACTGTAGTTAAATACTTAAGTCTCTACCAAGGATCAAACCCAGGACCTTGTGGTTTGTAGGCGGACACTCTAACCACGCCGCTAAAGTAAAGGGTTAACCCAACAGCATTTATTGCAGGACGAAAATTACCATATTGAGATTTCCTATTGAATAGGAAGTGATTAGTTTTATACTATAAGAAACACAGGAAATATTCCTCCGGCGCATGTGTGTCACGGGTCGTAATTTTTATAGACTGTTTCATCTTTAATAGTAACGTGCGCCGTGCATTAAGTCTTTTTCAGAGCAGGAAAATGATACTTAACCCTCGCGCATGCGCCAAAATTTCCGATAGTGTCCGTCAGGTTTTTATTATGTTGTATCGTCTGCTATTTAATTGAATCGGGGCTTCTCGGTAATGTACGTAATATCACGGATATTAACGGAAGTTTCCGAGGCAATTCATCCATGTGTTTGTCCGTGCAGTTTTGTGAACACTTGTCATGTTTGTCCAATCGTCTTGTTTGTCTTACATGTTTGAATGAGAGATAGAATGAGAGAAAGATATACATTGGTCTGTTCTTTTTATCCTCTTTGCACTTTTCACCGCCAAAATCCTTCGGCCCTCAGTGCAGTCTTTCTTCTCTTACGAGTAAGATGGGAAAACATTAAAGTAGAATTCAAATTATTTTGAATCTATCTGATAATCCTCAGTTAATTCACCAGACGCTGTGGTAAGAAATATTTAGATCTCTTGTTCATTAATATTGTATTTTGTATTTCTTGAACCGACGCGTGAATTAATGTTTGTGTAATTTTGTAATTTTGATCTTTATTTTACCATGATTGTTAATTTCATGTTATTACATGTTTTAGGCTTTTTATGTAACGGAATAATAAAGAGAGTAGAACCTACGCCGGGATTGCTAATAACTTTAGCCCTGTGACATTGGTGGCCAGTGTGGCTTCCGTCGGCCACAGTGTTTGGACGACAGGAGATCGTCGGGGATCAGACATCGGCAGGACGTCGATCCGTCAAAGTAGGAGAGGACTTTAGTTTTTGTGGAGGAAAGGATTTGAGGATTGTTGTGTTAGAGGAGGATTTAAGATCTGTGAGGAAATATAGGATGTAGATCCAACGTTTTTCATAGGATCTAAAATCGGAGAAAGTTAGGATCAGAGAGTTATTGTGGATAGGCCTATTAGACATCTATCTTCATGATATTCCTGGATCCAAAGGTATTTTCTTAAAATCTGATGCATCAGTATCATTAAAAAGCTAGCTAGCACAACTTTTCAACGTTTTTGTAAGTGTGCACACACAAAGTTTGAAATTTCTACGGAATTTACGTTCCATAGTGTAATTTACACGACGTGAAATTATTACGAGGACCGGAGTGGCTCATCACCATTGGAATGCGGAAGAAGTGGAATTGAACTTTTAGAATTCGTACTCCTGATATCATTTGTTTGTTGTTTTTTGGTTCCGTTTTTTAACTATTTCAGCTGTAACGCGGCAGTTAACCTACATTTTCCTGGATCTGTACAGACAACTTTTGAAGTACGCAATTCCACTGAATCAGTGGAGGATATGTATCAACACATTCGTTTAATAGTCCGGAATCGCCGCCGGGATCGACTGCGACCGAGTCGTAGACCAACGCTTACTATGAGCTGGGTGGGTTATATCAATTGATGATTTTTTATGTGCATTAGTTTGTGATTGCTAGTGTAGGTTTAGATTTGTGTATTTAGTCTTAAATTTCATTGTGTGTCATAGATTTTCGCTAATGTTTGTGTTTTGAATTTTTTCAAAGTGAAATTAATAGCTATCAATTAGGTATTTTGTGTGAATTACTAGGAACTTAAGGGTATCAATATATATTCTTGGTGTTTTTGAAATCACACAGCGTCTTAGGGAAATTTTGACTTTTTGTCTGATTTTTTTTAAACATTAGGAGTGTTTATTTACTGAGTTATCCCAATCTTTGGCCTGATTTATTTTTGCCCAACTTTTGAGCACTCTTTCTGTACCATACTGTTTGCACAAATTCTTTGCACTGCACGTAATCTCATAGATGTATGATTGAGAAGAGGAGCGAAAGAGGTAAGTGATACATGTTACGTGTTGTGATGTCAATTTTGTGTTTCAGTTTGTGTTCACGTTAATATTATTAGCAGACAATCATGTAAGATATATATATTATCCGTACAATAAGTTTGGCATTACTGTATAGCGTGCGTTTGATTTTTTTGAGCTTTGAAGTATTATTACGTACAAACCGGAAATACTTAAGGAAATAAAAGTACTGTAGTTAAGAAAGTACTGTAGATAGTAGGAATTAGTGGTAGAGTACCCTACTGAGTATAGTGTACCCTACTTTGAAAATTATCAAAATTAAGTGAGTGTTTTTGTGTTTGGTAAGAATATCATACACAATATTTTCTACTGTTTGGCTGTTTACGTGAATTTTTTCAAAGTTATTTGGTGACCGAGCACCAAGTAGCTTTTACAGCTGTTATTTTGGCACTCAGTATTGACACTGCCAAACAAACAGTTGATCGGTGATTTTCATAGTTTTCCATAGGCAATTAGTAAGAAAATCAGTCGGAAATACATATCTGAGAAAAACTGCATTTGAAAATAGTGTTATTAGTGAAATTTTCTATAGTTATACGAATTGTTGAGGAATTCTTCAAGGAGTATATTCTATAGTGGTGGCCAGGTCATATTTAATTCTATCTTTATTTCAGCTGCAGTAATTTTTGAATTTCAGCAAGTTCTGACTGTTAGTATACACTTTCAGTAATTACAGGTTGTTTGTAATTTGTGTGTTTGTTTTATTATCTTTAGCCATAGCAGGTATTTACAATGCAGAAGGAAGGAAAGATACCAGTGAGACTGGATTAGATAAAGACTCTTCTTTATCTGATGCTCAGTTGAAGCAGATTTTAGATGCACTTAAGAAGAGTGGTGATTATGTTGTTTTAACTAAAGATGAGTTTGCATCTTTACAGAAACCAGGATTTACTAGTACACCTAACCCTACAGGTGCTAGAAAGAAACTTGCAGAGGTTATTAAAGAGTCAAGAACACAGCCAATTGATAATTCTCTGAATGTTTCACAATTTCAGGTTCCCAAATATGAGACGCCAAAGCTACCTTATTTTTCAGGTGATCAACCACCTTTGAAGGGTGATGAATCCTATGATGTATGGAGATTTGAAACAAAGTGTTTGATTTCAGAAAATTTACCTGAAAATGTTATTTTACAGGTTATTCGCAGATCTTTACGTGGTACTGCTAGACGTACTCTTATTTCAGTTGGTGAAAATGCATCAAGTAAAGATATTTTAGATAAACTTGACATTCTTTTTGGTGAAGTTTCAACAAATGAATCTGTCATGCAGACTTTTTATAATGCTTCTCAGAAAGTTTCAGAGAATGTGACTGCATATGGATGCAGACTAGAGGCTTTAATACAAGTTGCAGTGGAGAGCGGTCATGTTAGTTCTGTTGCTAGAAATGATATGTTGCGTTCCAAATTTTGGACAGGTTTACATGACGAGAAGCTGAAAATACTAACCAGAAATAAATATGATACTATTTCTGATTATAACAGGTTATTGAAAGAAGTACGTTCAGTTGAACATGAATTAGTTGCTTCTAGTAATATTTCAGCAACAGTAAACGCAGCTCAACAGTCCACATCAGTTGACAAGAAAACTGTTGATGAACTCACAAGTAAAATGGACTTACTAATGAATAAAATGCTTTCTCTAGAAAAACAGATACAAGAGAAGCCCAAAGAAGCTGCAGGTTCCAGTAACAGAGACTTTGGTTACAGGAACAGTAATTACAACAGACTGAGACGAGGCAGATATAACCCGGATTATGACAGATTAAAACCCAGATATGACAACAGAAAGGATAATTCTAACCATAGATATAATGATAAGGGTAGTCACTTTAGTTCAAATGGTAGCAAAACTAAGAATGACCCAAAAGCCTAGACTCCTCAGTTGTAGGGCAAACTGGGGAAGTCAATATTGGTACTCGCCCTAAAACACAATCTAATTCTTTTAAATTAGCAGATAGAATGGTTGGAAAAGCCAATGAGGGCTCAGCTATTATATGTGGTGTTGAGACAAATGTATTTGTTGATAGTGGGTCAATGGTAACTTTAGTTTCAGAGTCATTTTTTAATTCTCTGGACCCAAAACCTGAATTGTGTAGTATGTCATGTTTTAACCTAGATGTTATTGGTGCATGTGGTACAAAGTTACCATATTTAGGTTATATTGAAGGAGAGATTTTAATACCTTCTATTTTAGAACCCAGCATTATTGTACCCATTTTAGTTGTACCGGATACAGAATACCGACAAAATGTACCTGGTATAATTGGTACAAATGTGTTACGTTTTTGTAACAGTGTTTTTAACAGTAGTACATCTTCATTAGAACCATACAGACTTGCTTTGGATGCTATGAAGTGTACCAGTTTAGTTTCAGTGAAGTCAACCAACAAATTTCCAGTTGTGATACATCCTAAGGAAGTTTCGACTCTTTCAGGTCTTGTTAGGAAACCGAATGGTGTGAAAACAGCTCTAACTGAGGCAACTGATAGACCTCAATTAGCTGGACTGAATGTGTGTCCAAGAGTTGTTTCCCTTGATGGTGAAGGGACAACTGCTAGAGTTCCTGTGCGTGTTTGCAACATTACTTGTAAACCAATTAGAATTTTACCACATACAAATATCTGTTCTCTTTCAGAAGTCAAAGTTGTTGACTCATGGAAACCTGAACCTGTGTCTTCTCCTAAGCCTGCTAATTTACAGTCTTTTCAAAATTTACAGGATTTAGGTATCAAAATCAATAAAGACAACTTGACAGAAGACCAGTACTTGAGAGCTCAACAGGTTCTAGGAAATTGGGAGCATATTTTTTCTAAGTCTTCCACAGATCTTGGTAAAACAGAATTGGTTAAACATCACATTAAACTTAATGATGATAAACCTTTTAAACAACCTTACAGGAGAATTCCACCTTCTATGTATGAGGAAGTTCGCCAGCACTTGCGTGAAATGATAGATTGTGGTGCAATTAAAGAAAGTCAGTCTCCTTATTGTAGTAATGTTGTCTTAGTTAGGAAGAAAGATAACAGCCTTAGGTTTTGTTTAGACCTGCGTGAAATCAACAAAAGGACGATTCGAGATGCCTATACTTTGCCTAGAGTTGATGATATGCTAGATTCACTTGTTCATTCTAGGTTTTTCTCTAAATTAGATTTACGCAGTGGCTACTGGCAAGTGGAACTTGCAGAGGAGGACAAAGAAAAGACAGCTTTTTCAGTTGGAAGGCTTGGTTTTTATCAGTGTGAACGGATGCCTTTCGGTTTAACGAACGCCCCAAGTACTTTTCAGCAGTTAATGGAAACCTGTATGGGTGATTTAAATCTAAAAGAATGTTTGATTTTTTTAGATGATGTTCTTATTTTTTCACAGACATTCGAAGAAACGTCACCAGATTGGAAGCTTGTTTTCAAAGCCTTGAACGTCATGGTCTTAAACTTAAACCTTCAAAGTGTGAATTTTTCAGCACTAATGTTTCTTATTTAGGTTATGTGGTGTCATCTGAAGGTATTCACACTGATCCTGAGAAAACAGCATCTTTGACTGCTTGGCCGGTACCACAAGGAGTCAAATCTTTAAGAATTTTTCTCGGTTTTACAGGTTATTACAGACGTTTTGTCAAAGACTATGCCAAAATTGTCAAACCTCTTAATGATCTTCTTGTAGGTCATCCCACCAACAAAGCATCCAAGAAGTCCAAGAAGAATAAAACTCCATGGATCTGGGGAAATGACCAACAGAAGGCCTTTGACACTATTATTGAAATGCTTACCAATCCACCTGTACTTGGTTATGCTGATTTTTCTAAACCATTTGTTGTTTCAGTAGATGCTTCGACAGAAGGATTAGGAGCTGTACTCTATCAGGAACAAGATGGTTTAGAACGCGTCATAAGCTACGCCAGCAGAGGTCTTCGTTCCAGTGAGAAGAACTACCCAGCACACAAGTTGGAGTTTTTGTGCATGAAGTGGGCCATCACGGAGAAGTTCCACGACTACCTCTATGAAAATACATTCATCGTGCGAACAGATAATAACCCACTCACATATGTATCTTCAACCGCCAAGTTAGATGCGACTGGTCACAGATGGTTGGCTGCTCTAGGTAACTACAACTTCAAGGCTGTGTACAAGCCAGGCCATCAGAACCGTGATGCAGATGGTTTAAGCAGGAGACCACAGGATCAGCAAGAAGAAGAGGTCATGTTTACGGATGTCATCAAGGCCCTATGCACAGAAGCCAAAGCCAGGACTGACGACCATCCACATGCTGAGTCACTGGTTCTCACAGATGACGGTAACCTAGAGTCAGACCCAACAGAACCAACTTTCCAGGCAACAGAGATGAGTGATGTCAACTGGAAGGAGCAACAGTTGAAAGATCCAACCATTTCCAGGATATATGACATCATTGACAACAGACTTCAGCTTCCCAAGGACCAGCTGAGACAGGAACCCAAGGAAGTACAGAAATACCTCAGACACAGGAGTGCTTTCACCATTAAAGATGGCGTCTTATACAGACAGTGCCAGATAGAAGACCAAACAGTGTTCCAGCTAGTGTTGCCAGAAAACTACAGAGAATGGGCCATGAAAGGACTCCATGATGATGTTGGTCACCAAGGAAGAGACAGGACACTTTGGTTGGTGAAGCAGAGATTCTTTTGGCCAGGCCTTGAAAAAGATGTTATCAGGAAGGTTCAAACCTGTCCGAACTGCCTTAGAAGGAAGTCTCCGACCAAAGCCCAAGCACACCTGGTACCGTTTCAGAGCACACATCCCATGGAGTTGGTATGTATCGACTACTTGTCACTGGAGAGGTCCAAAGGTGGTTACGAAAACATATTAGTCATCACAGACCACTTCACATGCTACGCACAAGCCATTCCAACTCGCAACCAGACGGCACAGACGACTGCTAGAGTCCTTTTTGAGAATTTTTTCTCACACTACTCCTTTCCGGCAAGGCTACATAGTGACCAGGGAAGAAACTTCGAGAGTAAAGTCATCCGGGAACTGTGTAACATTGCAGGGGTGGAGAAGACCAGGACTACACCCTATCATCCTATGGGAAATGCGGTCACAGAGCGCTTCAATGGGACCTTGTTGGGAATGCTAGGTACGTTGGATCCAGCCGAGAAGTCAAACTGGAAGGACTATGTGAAACCACTAGTTCACGCCTACAACTCCACTAGACATGAGTCCACCGGCTTCTCTCCACACTACCTTCTCTTTGGATGGCACCCACGGTTGGCTATAGATGCATTTCTTGGAGTCAAAGATTCTACCACACAAGCCAGCAGCAAAGACAACTATGCCACCAAGTTGAAGAAGAGGTTGGATTTCGCCTACCAAGTAGCTAAGCAGAATTCCGACAAGCAGTCAGGTCGTCACAAGAAGTATTACGACAGTAAGATTCGGCATTCTTCTTTACAAGTTGGTGACCGAGTTCTGATCAAGAATGTGACACCAAAAGGAAAGCTGGATGACAAGTGGCAAAGGGAACCATACCTTGTTACAGAAATCCCAGATCAGAAGTTGCCAGTTTACAGGGTAAAGAAGGAAAATGGCAAGGGAGCAGTGAAGACCCTACACAGGAATCTTCTCCTACCCCTGAACTCCATTCCATATATGAAGATACCCATCAGGACACACAGAAACCAAAACAGAGACAAATACGTACACCAGAAGCAGAGAAGACCCAGGAGGTCAATAACCCATCGGATACTGAGTCAGACAGTGGTTCAGAGACCAGCAAGACAGTCCCGAGGTACATTATACCACCCAGGCGGAGACCGCTACCACAGCCCTGTGTCAATACTCCTCGACCAGTGCAGCCATCTAACACCACACGTGTTACTTTTGACATTGAATCCAGTAATAACTCTACTGGTAGGTCCAACCTAGTTTCTGATATTCAGCGGGATACACCTAGTTTTAGTAACTCAAGTTTTTCTAGGTCTATGTCTCATGATAATACTGGATTTCACATTTCAGATTTGTTTAATCAGAACCATAGTCATTTTTCATCTTTAGGTCATAGGTCCGAGATTCTTGGTACAGACGCCAGCCGGCATGTTTCGCAGCAGTCCACAGAGCCTCTATTACCTCAGAGACCAAGGAGAGATAGGAAAGCACCAGTGAGATATGGAGAATGGGTTTATCCCATCAATGCAAATGTTGATATTCTCCCACAACAGGGTGAAGTTTATTTTATGTAACAGGGGAGAATGTCACGGGTTCAATTTTCAATGCAAATTGTGTAATTGAAAATTTATTTTTCAGATGTCTTAGTTGTAGTACTGATCTTTAAATAATTAAGTTTCAGACTAACTACATGTTTTGTTTCAGTGGAATTTGCATTTCTTCTGATTATTCAATTTCAGACATCTAAGAGGAATGTGTACATGTAAAACAAGAGCAGGTGTTACCAAGTTACAGATTGTGAATTGTTTATAGTGTTACACATAATTCAATTTATGTAGCAATTATCATCTTGTTTAAACCGTCTTTTACAGCCAGTTTCATTTATTTGTCCATTATCTTTGTTCCAAAAATATTTGGAACAGCACCTTTAATGGATATGTTTTTAATTATAACAGTACCTTTAATTTCAGAAAAATTGAGTATCCACCTTTAATGTGCTTAAAATTTTCATATACTTATTTTATGTTACAGGTACATTAATCCAACAATTTTGTCAGTTATGTATATTTTGGTTATCTACCTTTAATTTCAGCATAAGTTCAATTACTGCTGAAGATGGCGCATAACAGCAACAGCATAATTTCTTCAAAGTCTTTCGATAGGTTATTTCGAATTGTTTTTGCATTATGTGATCCTGTTTTATTGAATCTTACTGAAAGGAACTATTTTCAAATGCAACTCAGTAATTATAAGTAAAATTGTTTGAGATATATTCTTTTCACAAGATATTCAGTTTTCTAAAATTTAAATATTGAGATTTAAGCATATAGGTTCATAGTGGGTACTGTAGTATTGCAGATTATTGTAGATATTTTATAGTTTTAGTGTAATGAAATGTCAGGAGACATTTTCTCCTAGCAGGGGAGAATGTCACGGGTCGTAATTTTTATAGACTGTTTCATCTTTAATAGTAACGTGCGCCGTGCATTAAGTCTTTTTCAGAGCGGGAAAATGATACTTAACCCTCGCGCATGCGCCAAAATTTCCGATAGTGTCCGTCAGGTTTTTATTATGTTGTATCGTCTGCTATTTAATTGAATCGGGGCTTCTCGGTAATGTACGTAATATCACGGATATTAACGGAAGTTTCCGAGGCAATTCATCCATGTGTTTGTCCGTGCAGGTTTGTGAACACTTGTCATGTTTGTCCAATCGTCTTGTTTGTCTTACATGTTTGAATGAGAGATAGAATGAGAGAAAGATATACATTGGTCTGTTCTTTTTATCCTCTTTGCACTTTTCACCGCCAAAATCCTTCGGCCCTCAGTGCAGTCTTTCTTCTCTTACGAGTAAGATGAGAAAACATTAAAGTAGAATTCAAATTATTTTGAATCTATCTGATAATCCTCAGTTAATTCACCAGACGCTGTGGTAAGAAATATTTAGATCTCTTGTTCATTAATATTGTATTTTGTATTTCTTGAACCGACGCGTGAATTAATGTTTGTGTAATTTTGTATTATTTTATCTTTATTTTACCATGATTGTTAATTTCATGTTATTATATGTTTTAGGCTTTTTATGTAACGGAATAATAAAGAGAGTGAACCTACACCGGGATTGCTAATATCTTTAGTAGGGGTGTAACGATACATCGAACTATCGATGCATTGCGATACTAAGTGTCCCGATAGCATGCATCGATAGAAAAGTCACGATCCAATAACAATCGCCGATAGTTCCTTCAACAATCGATAGGTTCGATAGTTTTGAAATTTTAGTAAATACAGAAATAATTTATAATTTATAAACCAAGAAACAGAGCCAGCTTTCATTTGCGCCTCGGAAAATGTTTACGTCTCCATTACAATAATTACCCTCACGGAATTAAACTACCATAAAGGACTGAGAAGTCTGGGAGATAATTAATAAATTTAGTTTCTTAGAAACTTTGATTAAATATATTTAAATAACCTGTTAATTTTAGATGAGAAAATGTACTATGGACATGGAGAAAGAAGGCTACTTGTATTATACAGCAAACTGTTCGGTAGGGCCCTTCATTTAGTGCTGGTACACCTTAACCCGATCCGTTAATTTTCGTCTTTTTCGATGCTTTGGGTTATTAAACATGTTGACATTCCCAACAAAATGGCCGATTCGTTTGAGTATACCTTGCATAGGTTTATTGTTTTACTTATTGTTCCAAAGCCAAGGAAGGCAAGAAATATTTAATGTTAGAATTATTTCTGTCCGTTTCAGTTATACAAACATCTCAATGTGTGTTAACAGCAATTATAAACAGTGTCGTCTCTTACACTGTGTAACAATGTCAGTTGTTAGCTTTACTGTATAAAATATGATGGCCGATAACTATTGCAATAGTATTGCAATAGTAACCTGCAATAGAATAGTATCGCAATAGTTTTTAAGCAATATCAATAGTATTGCAATAGTCAAAATTGGCCTCAATAGTCACCCCTAATCTTTAGCCCTGTGACATGTGTATCATTTCATCTTAATTTTTAATTTCAATTTTTATGATGTGCATCAATAAACTCACTGTTCAAAAATGTATCTTATCCCTAACAGAAGAATTCCAAGTGGAATAGACCACAATATATCGTTAGTCTGGGGCAGATACTCTTTACTTCCAGGGGCATTTTCGAGATCTTTCCACGTATAACCTGATGGAAACCAGAAATATTCGCTCCAAAAATACTGCGAGATGGAATTCATCTTGTTTGAAAGTCTGTGTTGTCGAACGCTCTTTAATCTTAAGCGTCCTTGGTGATATATTGGACTCCGGCTATATTCGATCTATATGAAGCAAGGTACCAAAACTGTTGGTCTAGCTAAAAACTATCAGAGCCGATCTATAGGTCAGAGACCACCAATTCAACAAGAGCTGTCCGTAAGAGGTTATAACACACTAAATAGTTATTGTTCTTTATTCTATATAAAATTGACCTATTTCCAATGGCCGCAGCACATATCAGGACCCATTTTAAATGTCTGTAACCTACATTATCTTGAAGAGTTTTGTCAATGCTAAATAAAAATCAAGAGAAAAGCGGGGGTCATGTTTGATGCAAGAAAAATAATTTCAGTCAAACACACAAACTGCAAAATCAGCTAAAAAATGAGACCCCAAATAACACTGGTGGTGTATGATCTAAGTTTCCATGAACAATTTTGTCATGTTGTTATTTCATTATGAAAATGCTACCTACATGTCAAGCATAGATCTGTCATGTGATTTTAGCAAAAAAAAAATGCAAAAAAATAAGGAAAATAGCTCTACAGAGCAAAAAACCTGAGAACTATTTGTATCCGCCATTATGCCTCTACCTTCTTTTTTCGTGCCATATTTCTATTTAGTGTCTGTATGCCTAAGAGGCTGATTTGTTTGTTTTGGGTTTAACGCCATTTTTCAACAGTATTTCAGTCATGTAACGGCGGGCAGTTAACCTAGCCAGTGTTCCTGGATTCTGTACCAGTACAAACCTGTTCTCCGCAAGTAACTGCCAACTTCCCCACATGAATCAGAGGTGGAGGACTAATGATTTCAGACACAATGTCGTTTATTAAATAGTCACGGAGAACATGCGGCCCGCCCGAGGATCGAACTCACGATCCCGCGATCCGTAGATCAACGCTCTTACCTACTGAGCTAAGCGGGCGGGCTTCCTAAGAGGCTGAATGCACCTACAGTGGGGGCCTGAACATGGTCTGGTGGGAAGGCGTTTCAATCACGGATGGTATGAGCAAGGAAGCCATTCATGTATGGTTCATAGTTTGATCTGAGTTCAATTAATGATTCACTATGGGTTCTGGTTTCATGGCAGCTTCGACGGTTGGCATAGTTGGGAATGATCACTGGCGATTGTTTGTTATAGGCTTTCTAAAATGCCACAAGTCTTTTATCTTTTCTCCATTCGTGAAGTGGAGGCCAGTTCAAGTCGCCAAGCATGGTGGTGACACTGCATTTATATGAGTAATTTCCTGTGACAAAGCAGGCTCCACGGTGTTGTACTTCTCCTAGAGCTTCTTTATCTTACCTGTGATACGGGTCCCACACAGAGGAAGAGTATTCCAGATATGGCTGTACCAGAGATGTAAAGGCCCGTTGTTTCACCTCCTGGCTGCAGTTATAAAGATGACGTATCAGAAGGTTCAAGATCTTATTGGCTTTGCCAGTTATATTGTCAATATGCTTTTTCACTTTAGTTCTGATGTTAATTCCACTCCAATGTAGGAATGACTATCTACCCTCTGGAGAGCTGTATTGTCAATGTTGTAGCTGGTATTCAAACTTTTCTCTTTTGTTGTAATTTGTAACCGATGGTACTTAGCTACATTAAATTTCATAAGCCAAACTTTAGACCATTCGACAAGGGCATCAAGATCTTTTTGGAGCTGTAGTTGGTCTCTAACAGTTCGTATTACGCGATACAGAAGACAAACATCCGCAAACAATGAATGTACCTTTAGAAACTTTATCAGCAATGTTATTCACATATAGGAGAAACATAAGAGGCCCCAACACTGTACCCTGGGGAACTCCAGAGATCACTGGTGCATCAGAGGAATTAGAGCCGTCAAGTACGACTCTCTGCTGCCGATTACACAGCCAAGACTCTATCCACTTGTTGGTTCTCCCGGTGATTCCGTAATGGCGAATCTTATGTAGAAGCCTCATGTGTGGCACGGTATCGAAGGCCTTACTAAAGTCAAGTACTAAAGTGTCTGTTGTTTTTCTTTTATCTAAGTTTCGTGAAAGTTCTTCAACAGTATTTAACAATTGTGTCTCACATGAATGATTTGCCCTGAAACCATGTTGGAAATTCACTAGAGTATTATTTCTGTCTAGATGACTCGTAACTTGGCTACAGATGATATGCTCCATGGTCTTACATAGGATACATGTCAATGAAACAGGGCGATAGTTTACAGGGTTGGTCTTGTCACCCTTTTTATAAACTGCTGTGACGTTAGCATTTTGCCAATCAGTAGGTTCTTGTCCAGTGTCGTAGGATTGCTGGAAGATGAAGGAGAGTATTGGAGCAACTTCCTTCGCCAACAACTTAAGGATTCGAGTTGGAAGAAAATCAGGGCCCTAAGTCTTCGATGGGTTAAGGTTGAGAAGTAGTTTCTCAATGCCAGGGGAAGTAAAGTCTATGTCTGGCATTGGCGGAGTTAATGGACCATCTATCTTTGGTAGTTGGCCACTAGGTTCTCTAGTGAATACTGACGTGTACTGTTCATTTAGAGCACTGGCTTTAGCTGCAGGTTATATATACTGAGAATATTTCCATTTGACTTCAAAACAGGAATGTTACTTTGACCAGATTTTTTTCTGTTTTATGTATGAATAAAATTTCTTAGGATTTTCATTGACACTGGTGTTCAAGATATTGTCGTAATAGTCACGATGGGCTTTTTCAATTCATGTTTTCACTTCTTTACTTAGCTGTAAATATCGTTTCCATGAGTGACTATTCCTATTTTATGACCTAATTTCCAAGCTCTTTTCTTTTTCTGACAAAGTCTCTTTAGTTCTGGAGTAAACCAGGGTAAATTCCAATGAGATGATATCTTTTTCTGAGGAATGTGTTTTTTCATAGATTTTGTCAATGTACCTTTAAATAAGTTCCAATTTTCATCAACAGTGTTTTTGCTAGGTTCACTTGAGAGAAATTCCTCACTGAATTTGCACATGTCAGCCTTAACACTGTCAATATCACCCTTCTTGTATTGAAAGACATAGCGATCTGGTTTCATTTGACGTTTCATTGACAGGTTTACATTATAAGTAATTGCACTGTGGTCACTCATTCCAAGTATTATTTCAAGATCTGATACTATGTCAGGATTGGTTGTTAATGTTAAGTCAAGCAAATTATCATTTCGTGTTGGCCCATCAGTCATTTGTGTGAGGTAGTTCGCATTCACAAAGTCGATCATTGTTTCGATTGGTGTTTTTGAATAATTTGGTTGGTCACGCACAGATAAGTTTTCCCAGAGAATATCAGGGGTGTTAAAGTCACCGTTCAGTATCAAGTTTGGAAGTGCCGAATCTTTTGATGTTAGCTTTGACACAGATTCATGAAGGGTATTTATCACATCCGGGTCATCTGAAGAAGGTGTTCTATAAAAGGACCCAATGATATAAAATTGACATATTTCCAATGGCCGCAGCACACATCAGGACCCATTTTAAATGTCTGTAACTTACATTTACTTGAAGAATATTGTCAGTGATGAATAAAAATCAAAAGAAATCAAAAGAAAAGTTGGAGTCATGTTTGATGCAAGAAAAATATTTTCAGTCAAACACACAAACTGCAAAATCACCTAAAAATGAGACCCCAAATTGTAGTGATGGTGTATGATCTAAGTTTCCATGGAAAATTCTGTCATGTTGTTATTTCATTATGAAAATGCTACCTAAATGTCAAGCATAGATCTGCCATGTGATTTCAGCAAAAAAAAAAATGCAAATAAAAGAAGGGAAATGGCTCTACAGAGCAAACAACTGAGTGCTATTTGTATCCGCCATTATGCGACTACCATTTTTACACGTCATTTTCCTATTTAGTGTCTGTATGCCTAAGACAGCGTGCTCCACTGTTCGGCGATTTGACAGTAAAATGAATTTATGTCTCAATAAGAGATCTCTACAGTAAAAAGAAAGATACATCAAGATATAAAAAGACCCTACTACTCATAAAAATAATGCCGAGTATAAAAACTTGGTGACCTTGAAATTGGGTATAATGGGCCCAGTCCCTGCACATACATTGTTTGTATGCTGGACAATGTTAATGTAAAGTTACACATTAAAAATAAACCCGAAAAAGTGGACAATTACGTAAAAATGCCATTTCAAGTCGGTTCAAAAGCACCTGGAGTGCTTATATTGTATTGTTACTTGTCTTGCCGACTCAAAATAAAATTTATCTTATCTTATCTTAAGCATATTGTTCCATATTTAAGAGTAGAATGTATAGAACGTTTGCTTTGATTTAAGGCTAGGCTCATTATCTACTTTTTAAAAAAATGTTTGGCCACTGACAATGGTACTTTCATAATATCATGGTACGTATGAGGATCCGGAATTGGCAAAAATACCCTGTCACAACTCTGGATAGGTTACTTTGGTCTACAAACTCCGCCAGAAAGATGCTTTTTGTATGCAGTTTTTGCATGTCATTGTATAAGTAACATGTACAAAGACAACTTAGCAAAAATATTTTAGCAGTTTAAAAAGTTACTGAGATGTTTCAAGTTTTTGGAGATTTCGGCGTTCCATACTCGAAGTTGAGGTTGTGCTTTTCTCGGCTTGCGGTACGGTAACAAGCTGTCTGTAACATCTTTAAGAACATGGTTGAGTTTATGATTTTCGTCTTCCAACGAAGTTTGGGAATTTTTAGTATTCAAAGATGTCGTAATAAGTTCCTGTTATTTAACGATATCTATTTTGTTCCAGTTTACACGCTTACTAAGCTTCAGAAAATTTGCTCAGTTCAGTAGGAGGAATTTTAATTGTCATTTCAATCGGATGATGATCTGAAGTATTGGATACAAACTGATATTTAAGAGTTATTTCATACAGAATATCTATATTTTCAAAAAATTCCTCGTTAGAGTCTGAGTATCCTCCAGGCGGTAAGTATGCTGATATACAAAGGAGTTATTCAAAGTTAGGTAAACAGAGTTCCAAACATTGTAACCTTTCATTACCGTCCTGTAATGGTTTAACTCGGGAGTTAAGTTTGTTGTTCCAAAGTATTGCGACTCCTCCGTAGCCTCGCGGAAGTTGCACTGGTTTTAGGGCGTGATACATGTCACACGTTTTCGCGGCAAAACTGACATTACTATCTAATTCGCCAACTTTATTCAAATTACAGTAAAAAGCCAGTGTTCTTGTAGGAATAAAATATTTCCCAGTTTTAAAAGTTCTACAACTGCATGTGAATTTGAAACAACATTTTGCAATTAAATGATATTAAATTAAGTTCACATAGCTTATCGTCCTTAGGGTATTGAACCTAATACATAGAGGATATTTGTTTGTTTTGAGTGAATATGGTATATATCTCACTGAGAAGTGAGAAAATTTCAAATATTTTCATGAGCGCGTAGCGCGAGTGAAAATGTGAAAATTTTCTCACTTTAAGGTGAGTTATTCTATACTCACGAAAAACAAACAAATATTCTTTTTATTTTATGCTTAATTACGTTGAGATATGCATTTTGCAACAAATTTTAATCTCAGCACGGGAAACAGACGCACGTAAACGGTCATGACGTCAGACGTGTTGTGAGGTTAAAAAGAAGCACACGACATAAAGTTCCATTTTATTTTATTTTTTGCTGCATAACGTTATGAAATTCTCATTAAGTAAAATAATTTGGATCGAGAAATATACTATACAATGTACAAGTAGATCGGCATTTACTGTGAGTGATATGCAGTGAGTGATATGAATTATATCTCACTGTTAAAACACAGTATTTCATCAGTTAGCACAAAATAAATCCCTAAAAAAGAACACTTTTCTTTTTGTTTTACTAGATGGTCATTTTTCTCCGTTGTCAGACTAGATTGAGTTGGAGCACTTGCCCCGCGTAATGGCGACTGTGATTGTGAGTTGATTTTTTCTGCAGATATATTTTGCGCAGAATGATCCAGTTGTCTTACCACGCGATTTTCTCCCCCATGCTTGCCTTTCTGTTTGAAGAACAACTTCTGCCCAGTAAGGGCTTCCTGTAACCTGATACGCGGGACACGAACGTATTCATTTTCAGGATTTCTATTAACGTGCTGATTTATTTTCATGTTTTCCCCGCTGGAGATTTCATTAGTCAAATCCACAATTTCGTGTTGATTATTTGGGAGGCTTTTATTAGTTTTTTTCTAGGTTTTCAGCTTTTTTTACCACTGTGGGCAGGTTGTTTACATCTTGTACAGAAGTGTTACTTTGAGAATCACCAAGAACCAGGGTTGAGTAACGCTTCCAGTTGTTTATCAACTTGTCTGAGAATGAATGCATGAATGCGGAGACCCTGTTATGGATTGATGTCAGGAGATCAGATGTATCTGCTACAGACGGATTACTAGTATTTTTTTGCTCTGTAAATGCTATACTATTTGTCTTACTGCCTTCAATTTCTTCAATACGCATTGACAATGTTTCTAAAGTTAACTCAAGTTCTTTATTTCTATTTTGTAATGATTCACAGAATGCGGTATTTCTAGAATTCTTTAGTTCTGTCTTTAAAGGTTTTTTTTTCTTTCTTTCAAATTCAGCTCATTTTCAAGTTTTTTCAACTTACTTTCTTTAACTTTTAAGTCAACATAACTCTGAGTATTATTGCCAAGCACGAGGTACAAATTGCATTATCAACGTGTATATAGGCACAGTTTTTATGACAGACTAGTTGGCACTGTTCGCAACCGCAATAATCTGAGCCCAAACTACAATCACACACACCACAGGTCCTGTCATCATCTATCAAACTGTCATCCGAGCGGTTGAGATCACCCGTAAGGTCCTCCACAGACAGACAGTGGTTCACAACAGGAGGAGTACGCGGAGGTAGAACTAGAACAGTGGTAGGGTCTTTACGTTTACAAAATAGACAGCAATATGCTTCATCTTTGTTTTTCTCTAAAAGTTCAATTTCTGACTTACTTAGACCTCCACACTTAAAGTAAATCCAGTGATTACCTTTAGTACATAGGATACATTTTGTTTTGCATTTTGTTTTACATTTAACGCACTCTTCATCTTCTAAAATAGTTAATGCTGTTTCGGTGTCACAGTGTGAATTCACCGGCAAACTACGGAGCGGTGAAGTTACAGTTTTAACATTGTTTTCGACTTTTTTATGTTACTTGTTTTGAGTCATGACTGTCATTTTCAGGCGAAGAGTTCCGCTTTGTCAAGTTTGTAGATTTCTGTATCATCATACCCAGAGCTTGATTCAATGTTTCAATGTTCAAGGCTTTACCATCTACATTGATGTTTTTTGTGAGCTTATAAATTGAAGGCAAGTCTTGTTCAAGAAAGAGGTCAACATTTTTACCATTCACCATAAATTTACTTGCGATGTTATACATATTCACAGTATATGAGCCAGCAGACGATTCAACCCGAACAGTATACTCAACTATAGCCTTTCCAGATTTGTCAGTTACTTGGTTGACTGTACTACTATCGAAATGTAAAAGAGACACTTCTTTCAATATTTCATACGTAACAAGGTCAGCAGTAAGTACGATCTGAGAACCACCATCTTTGCGTTCAATATCAGTGTTATCTTGAAATGGACGTCACGTCACTTTACAATGCAAGTCTATGGGGGAAAAAACATAAAATCTTGATTTTTAACTTCATTTTACATTTTTTTTTAATGAAAAAGGTGCCTAGAGATATTAACCTTTTGGTATTAACGATGTCATTTTTGACAATTTTACCTACAGAATAAATCATTTATCGGAGGTCCAAAATTAGACTCCGACGCCTGTAATTGCTTATATATAAAGTACCCGCCGGGCTGAAATTCGAGGACGAATTTTAAAATGGTGGGGAAATATGTCACGGTATAGAACTTGAATATCAAAACGTGGAGAAAGTGTGTAGGCGGCCCGACTAGCTCAGTCGGTAGAGCATCGGAACGGTATTCTGAGGCCCCGGGTTTGAGTCCCGGTCTGACTGTGCCAGCACACATTTTTCTCACTCTGTGACATGTTGATGGGTCTACTACACATATTATTGTTCCTTCTCAGGGGAAGGAACACTTATCATGAACATGTCACACTTGACTGAGCAGGTAATGGATACAAGGGTATAATCAAAGGCATCCGAATTCCAGTAGGGCGCCGCCATTTTGGATTTATGCATATTCATTACAACTAGCCTCTTTGCCAATGTTTTTTACGCATCTTTAAGTCAATCTTTAGTGAAATACAACTACGTAATAACAGACCTACAAGAAACACTAGCATAGTTCAAATCATATAACTCCTAAATCTAACATGTCACGATGTAGAATCGAGATTAACTAAATGAAATGCATCATCTAAAAATAGACTCCCGCCAAAAAATCTCGTCTGCTATCATTCTTCTTGGTTGCATTCTTTGCTTCCAAATGATCTTTTTTACAGATTTTATTTCATACCAACTATATTATTTTGACGTTTTAAATGTATTACCATCAAAACATACTGTACTTATAAAGTAATTCGGGATTTTTCGCTTGTCTGTTAATGTTATTTGCACGCTACGCACCGTCACCGTATTACAACATTTCAGTTACTTCCCTTGTTTTATCCAGAAATGTATAGTGCATTTTTTTTTTCACTATATTGAGCTATAAAATGTTTTGAACTTTGTAATTCCATTCCTTTTGATATCTTGTTTTGTAAGATTCAAGCTGTGAGCTTTTTGTACGCATTTTTTCAAACACATTACTTTGTTGGTGCCGACTTATATATAAGTCCTTTTTCTTCTGACATTATCAGTATCAATCATGCGATTTTTGGCAGCATTTTTTTGTCATTGTATTGCTATGTATTGCTATGTGAAACTTTAAATTTACGAATCAAATTCTGATCTGTGCCACTATAGTGAAGGTTTTGACAGTGGTTCCCGAAATTTTGATAGAATGATGGTTTTTATTATTTATTGTCCGCTGATAATTTTTAGGTAGAATTGCTCATCTAAAGGTTATAAGTTAAATAAATGTTTGTGTGAAATAATATTCTTAAATACTGGTTTCCCACTAGTTTCGGACCCAAGTAGTTTTCCGGACCGTTTACATTTCGTGCTGTATAGACTTTACGCCGTCGTAAAGCATCTGGGTAACAATATCATATTGTCACGAGGTCCAAAACCACCGAATATCAGTATTTTATCTGTATGTTGTATTGTCCTCGTTCCGTGTATATATTGTATGAAATGTCTTTATGTGTTATTATTTTGTATTATTTCTATACAGCCCGATCCTATATGAATTTCTATATCATTTTCATTTCATACAATATATACACGGAATGAAATAACAATGAAAGTCCGAAAAAATCGACCTATGAACTATGCTACGGCATTAAATTATCAATTTAAAATAGGAACCAAAATAGACAGGGATTTACCTACGGTACCGTCTATCAATCAAATGTTTAGCAACAGTGTCCATGCCCGAGTGGTCAGGGCGTTAGACTACCAATTTTGAGACCCGCCTTGTTCTTGTTTTAAAAAAAGTTGTTAATTATTTTAAAAAAAAGTCTTAATTTCTTTTTTTGTAATATTACCAGTCCGCTAAAAACGTCCCGTCATTTTAGCGTGAGTCTAACGTTGCAAACGTCATTCAAACGTAGATAACAAAGAATGCAACACATTTTTCATAGCTGTTTTATAAAACATCTGTAACAGAATGCTAAAAACAGATCCCTTAAAAAGAATAATGTGCGCTAGAAGAAACCTTTTGGTAAGCTAAACGTGTTTCTATATTATCATCATCGTCATTATGAACTGTTTAGTCGAGCTTTCGTGTCAGTAGAGTTATTCAAGCTTCGAGTAGCTCTTGTTTATTTCAAAACGAGGCTACCTGCATTCACGCGGAAGTCCTTTGAATTTTCTGTTAGTGCATAAACAAGAAACTGACCCAGATTGGATCGGAGTTTTAAAGTTCTGTTTTTACCAAATTCTTTTACTCTATGGAGTTAAAAAATAATTACAATTGTGTTTGTTTAGTAAATAAAACTGTCTGTCGTGTGAGCTGGAGCTAATTCTTTGTGATTTCGTGCAAATATTCAAAGGGATTATCACCTGTGTAAGACAGGAAGTATTTGCCAGACAGAGTTGTCGTTATTTGTTTATTTTTTTTCAAATACAAGTATTTATTTATAAAGAGTTATATCTGAATCATTTTTCATGATGATTTAATTCAGAAATATACACATAAGTTTTGCTTAAGCCTTTGTCACATTGAAACACCATAGCAAGGAGCTGTTAGCGTTACTGTTTTAGGTTTCGAACAGCAGAACGCTCAAGTTTTCTTCACATCGGGATTAAAGATGTGAACATGTAAGAACAATGCCCATGAAGGTGACCGTTTGCTTTGATAAAGTAAAAGTGCTAGTTCCATGTGGTGATGGTGAACTTTTAGTCCGTGAACTCATTGAGAAGGCAATAACACGATACAAGAAAGCAATTGGAAAAGTAAGTATATTATTATCACAGGGACCAGTAATATTGTCACACAAAAGTATTATGACAAGAAGGATCTATCAAAAGTAGAAAACTCTTATAGGAACATAGAGCGAAGGAAGTGTCTATCTGCATGACACTTGTACAAATTATTTTTCATATTCACACAATTGGTCGTGCTGGTTAAAGTCTGTTCCATTCCAAAGGTTTACCCCAACTTTGGTGTCACATGACAAAACTACGACACTTACCGGCAAAGTAAACATGGTTTGATAAACTAAAAAAAAGTCACCCTCGAGAAATTTAACGATTTTTTTCTGCTTTGCCAAATATCCAAATAAATGACAAATTTATATTTTCAACGGCAGTCTCCCATTGTAATTTCTTGTCGCCATTGGAGTTTGCTCTCTAAATTTGGAGTATTACGGGAAAATTCACGTGAATTTTATCGGGAGCGATTCAAGACTCATTTCGTTTATGAATGCATGAGGGAAATGAAATGTTGTATTTAAAAAAAAAAGCTATAACAATGAACACATTATTTAGATCTAACAAAAATGTAAATTGACTCACTTTAACAAAGTTATAAACAGTCCAAAATTCTTCCAAGTCTTCGGTAGCTCTATCCAATCCTCGATGAGTAAATTGTAAACAAACAAGCTCTGAGTCTTTTAAACATCGGTGAAATTCAGGCATCAATCGCACCATGCCCTTGAAACGATGATTTGTTCAAAATAACATCATTTCCAAACGCATGGTTCAAAGATAACCTGTATTTTAGCATCCTTACTGAAGTATTTACAGTCCGCCACATATCCAATTTCTTTCACAATGGTCAGTTTTGAACTTCAATAAACAATATTCACCGGTTGTGTATGCAAGAGAATTATTTTTCTACGAAAGAAACTTGTGACGTATTAGACAAATGACGTAATCTTGCTGTGGCCATATGCAGATATATACGAGGCGCACAAGGGAAATATTACCTCTAGGTTTAAAAACACAATCAGCTGATAGAAGATAGAAATCTTGTCGTATCTATGTCACGCTAGAATTATACTTTACTTCTTGAAATATATATTTAAACAATGCTTAGTTGTTGATCGTTTTATCAACCTATCTATTTTATTTCATTTCTTTTTTAATTTTTGCTGTTTATATGGAACCATCTCCGTTTTCTTTTAAGCTCGTGACTTACTCTTGATTCGAGGGCTGCTAATTTAGATGTCTTTTAAAGCGAAATCGGACCGCGAACCCATTCTCTCTATTTATTGTTATCAAATCTATTATTATTATTATAACAGATTTATATTTGACTTAAATAACTTGTATGAACGATCCAGAGAGCAGTCATAGAGCCTACTCGGAATTTGAAGTTATTTATAATGGCGATTCCAGAATTAAATTTATAGGGGGAGGGGCGGTGTCGGACGGCAACCGAATCTTTTAATGACGGGTGGTGGGTTCCATCGGAAAATCATAATTATGGGTGGTGGGGTCCATCCAAAAATCATAATTATGGGTGGTGGTCCTCACAAAAACCGTCTTTATGGGTGATGGGTTAATTGTAAAAATGTATAAAATATGGGTGGGTGGGTGTTTGATCACCTCTTTTAATTAATTACGGACGTTTTCCTTTCTTTTTAACAATAAGTTGCTACTTCAATGAATGCAATTTTGACATTACCGATCTAAGAAATATTATCCTTTCTGATAACTTTCTATTCATTAAGCATTTCTTTTCTTTTTTTCTGTCTCGTTCCCTTTGAATTTGAAGTCTTGGTCATGCTTTTAGCGTCCATAATTAATCAATCGCTGAAAGTATGTCAGTCAACATTTCCTGACGTAATAGAATCATGTCACCGATTATGTACTGTATCTCGCACTTGTGCAGAAGTCAATAAAATCCGTGGAGACTGATTGATACCTCACTTTTCCCACCTTTCATTCACACTCGTGTATTCTGTCTGGCACGTGACGCGTATAATTTTTTTTTTTTTTTGTTATGCCACGGACACAGTTTCAGAAATGAAATCGAGGCAGGCCGAAAGGAAAACATGCGTGAATTGAGTAAAAATCTTAGCATGAAGATCACTGTTCCCAAAATTAGTCGATTTTTCCATTCTCGCATAGATACTTAAAACAGGCGTACAGAATCCACGCGCAATTCCACACAAAATCGTAAGTTAGTAAATACATGTAGTACTGATTTCATTATCCGCTGCCGACGTAAATATCATATCGTCATCATCTATATTAAGGGCATACCTGACACAGGTATTTCAATATATTTGTGAAGCACTAGCCGATTCGGATTTGTTTACAGGAAAATGCTAAGTCGCTAAGAAAACCCACATCAATATTCATTCACGTCTATAATTAATTATGGGAAGTCACTAATGTCGCACACAATCATATTTAAAATGTTTTCTTTACTAATACGTGGCCTAACATGTTAGTTCAACTATTTAAACTGTTGCACACGCTTCTTTCGAAGTGTTCGGTTAAATCGCTTATGCAAATCGCGAACATCAATTTCTTCTTTCTCAAAGCCAGCATCGTAAAAAGAAAACTTTTTAAAACTTATTTTACGTTGAAGTAAAAAAAAATGACGTGCGAAATAGTTCATATCTTTTCCGAAACATTACCTGTCTTTACTATTTCTTTCATACGTTAAACAGTATGTGGCCAAAAAAATCACAAGTTGTTACTTTAGCGTTTAGCCATTTAAAGGCAAAGACATCCAGATTTTTGCTTAAAGTTTGGTCAGATTTTGAATATTAGAACACGAGGTTTTGTTGCTAATCTGTTTCAGAATGCCAAATTAAGAGATAAAAACATGCTCGAGTCGGGAATCGAACCCGGGCCGCCGCCGCGATAAAAATTTCCATGGGGTCGTGACCAATACACCACGGAGGAATATTTAAATAAATATAAAGCTTTATGATTAAGGCAGTTTACCTCCAGTATCCCGTTATTTTGAATGAATCGCCAAAAAATAAATAAATAAATAATTCTTATGTGTTTCTGTAACATAATCTGTCATTAACTATTAAAACTTTCATGAGAAATTTAGCAATAATTTTCTGATATCTATTTTTATGCCCCCGAAGGGAGGCATATAGTTTTTGAACCGTCTGTCGGTCTGTCAGTCTGTCGGTCTGTCTGTCCGCAATTTTCGTGTCCGGTCCATATCTTTGTCATCGATGGATGGATTTTCAAATAACTTGGCATGAATGTGTACCACAGTAAGACGACATGTCGTGCGCAAGACCCAGGTACGTAGCTCAAAGGTCAAGGTAACACTTAGACATTAAAGGTCATATTTCATGATAGTGCATTGATGGGCGTGTCCGGTCCATATCTTTGTCATTCATGCATGGATTTTAAAATTATTGGGCATGAATGTGTACCACAGTAAGACGATGTGTCGCGCGCAAGACCCAGGTCCGTAGGTCAAAGGTCCTAAACTCTAACATCGGCCATAACTATTCATTCAAAGTGCCATCGGGGGCATGTGTCATCCTATGGAGACAGCTCTTGTTTTGTTGTTGTCATACTTTCTGGGGATCAGTGCTTTTAAAACAAATTTAGTAAAACATATACTGCGTACAATTATTTTGAAAACGGACCCGCCGGCTTAGCTCAGTAGGAAGAGCGTTGGTATACGGATCGCGGGATCCTCGGACGGGGTGTATGTCCTCCGTGACGATTTGATAAAAAACATTGTGTCTGAAATCACTCGTCCTCCACCTCTGATAATTAATGTGGGGAAGTTGGCAGTTACTTGCGGAGAACAGGTACTGGTACAGAATCCAGGAACACTGGTTAGGCTAACTGCCCGCCGTTACATGACTGAAATACTGTTGAAAAACGACGTTAAACCCAAAGCCAAACAAACAAAACAAATTTCCATAAATCATGTCCAAAGAAATTACAAGCCTTGTCGGCGTCAGGGAGTGATACTATTTTTAATGACTCAATGCAACACGATTCTTCCGAAACCATATTTCTGTAGAACCTGTGCTAGATCGATATATACATTTTCGTACATTGTTCGGCAGATGTTGAACACAACTTTAAGATGGAAACGGGAATAGTAACATAATGAAAATCCAGCTTAAATATACGTAAATATCGGGCCATCGTATACAACATAATGAATTTCTCCATAGAACCGGAAGCAGACGTTTCTTCTTCGTATTTTGGCGGGAAAACTGCACGTGCCTTCCGTGATGCTCCTTCGGAAATGACCGTGTGCTTATGGAAAATTACGTGTTGGCGTTATATTTTCGCGTCACCAGAAACGTTTAAGTACTATGTTGAAAACTTTCATGTAATTGGAAACAAAATGCACTACAACAAAATGAAAATGCATGCTTTTAGAGCTCGAATTTTTATATTGTGCCTGTACGTCCGTGACAGACTCTGAAATGTCTGTATTTATAATATTTTTCATTCGAGTTTCAGTGACAGAAAAATTATTCATATAAGAATAATGCCCATGTGTTATCAAAATAACGAGACGTTCGCACGCACATTTGTGGGTTTTTTTTAGAAATCACCTTGTTTTTTGTGTTTGTTTCTTTCTATTATCTTATTTATTTATTTTATTTATTTATTTATTTTTTCATTTTGAGGTGGCATGTCACGAATTCCCCCAAGAATTAACATAATACAATAACAAACAGTCTTTTCAAATATTAACTCGGTCATTTTAATTTTGAGTTAACCCCTAGTTTATTGCGCTACGGGCGCCGCCATATTGGAAAGTCGACGTAACGTCATATAGCATTACGGTCTATGGGGAAAAAAGAAAAATCCATGATTATTTCTTTAATATACACTTTATTGAAAAAATGAAAAAAAGGTCGAGAGATATTGATGTATGGGATATAAATATGTTTTTTTGGACGATTTTACCGATACTGATAATTCAGAAACGAGGTAAACGTAATAGGTGGAACAGACTTTAGTATCTTTAGTTTCAGTTGCATTTTGACATTTGGCATAACTTGTAAAGACTTTAGGAAGTTTAGGTATATCATAATTAAACACTATTATGCAGATGAAGAAAGTTACCATAGTGTCGATAGCATCAATGTAGAGTGAAATCTTACTTAAGCTCGTGAAATGTGGTTTTATTCACCAATGTGGACACTTTTTTGCACAAACTTCAGCATGTTCAGTTTAATATAGAATGATCAGGGTGATATGACCAATGTCATATAGAAATGACCAGTATAATACAATTCTTATATTTCTTTTTTTCAAAATAGTAAGTGACAGATTGTTTTATTTTCATTATCTGTGACTTTGAAGTTTTTGAATATTTCTTAAACATTTTTTTTTCAGTAAATTTATGATTAGTTTAAAAGAAGGTTAAACACTGTAGCATTATTATACCATGTTGTCCATAGTTTGGGGGCAAAAGGCAAAATCACCTGGGTCACTCTGCTGATGGACTCTGATTCTACCAAGTTGCTTGCTGCCTGTGTCTAAAGCTTTGACTTGGAGGGGCACTCGGAAGTTGCCATTTGATTAACTTTCAGCCACTGATAAATTTCGAGTCTGAGCTCAAAATCAAGACAACCAAAACAAATTTCGAGTTTTCTGACTGGTCTTCGCATTTGGATTAATGTTCTTGTGCCCATGTTAACAGGAGAAATTAATTTGAATGTATTATTCTGTCTTGATGGAATTTTTAATCAGGACCTAGAGTTTAATCCTTTTTTTCTCTACTAGCACATTATCACATAAAGCACATAATTTCCACATTTGCAATGTGGCCACTATCAGGATGCGAAATTAACCTATAATTAGATACATTACTTTTTCCATATTTGACACTTCTGCTCGGTACATACACATGCAATGCTCATACTGCTTTTGAATAGGACAATTAAAACTTAAATGGGTTGGTACTACCTTGACTTTCATCACCATTTATCAATCTGGAACAGCCTATAGATCATCATCAATTAGTTAAAAGTGCATTCCTCCAGACACTGTCTCAAAATTGAAGTGAATTTGAAACAGGCTATGACAGTTTACAAAGGGACTTCTCGTGCTGGCATTGTTGTTGTTATCAGGTGTTGTTCATAAACTAATCACAGTCCAAATAGGAAAATATTTGCTTTACTCTGCTCATAAAATTTATAGTTTTATAATTGTAATGCCCTACATTTATGAACTTCTATTGGACACTGTTGTATACAAATGACCATGAAGTATAGTAAAGTTAATTACAGATAGTTTTATAAAATAAATAGTCCAATGGCATATTTCAAACAGTTTTAAATATCCCAAGTAAACTAGAGTGAAAATTATGGCTGTTCTAATAAGGAAAATGTGTGCATAAGATGTGCTGTGTTCTGTTTCCCACATTTTGATTAATATAAAAAGTATTCAAATTGAATTTTTGCTAGAAAACATTTTTTTTTATAAAATAAAATATCTGTGGTTTTTATGAAAAACTAGTGTATTTGAATTTGTTTACATTTAGGTTACATTCCATGATAGTGATTTATGTGTCAAATTGACATTTCTTATTGACATATACCTGTCAAGTTGGGTTTACATATTACTGATATTATTTAAATAATCTAAAAGTATGAATATTGCAGATTTAAGAAGTAACTCATTCCAAATTTTCCCTGTAAGATGTGTAAACAAAATATGCAGCAATATGACATTTTTGATATCAGCAAAGTATGTGTTATTTAGTAATTTATTTCTGCCAGTACAACACTTTGTGGGAGTCATGACTTTGTAGTATTTTCACATAACTACTGTGCACATAACTGTTTTACTCCTCAAAATTGTGTGTGAATTATTGTAACATTATCATTTTTTATCAAGTATTCATACTCCACACTGTACTTAAGGTTTTTGTTACAATTAAGGTTCATGTTATACTAAGGTTATGCTGTACTTAAGGTTCACACCATACCACTTTGAACTTTTGGTTTATGTTGAAGACTTCAGATTCATGTTGTATCTAAGGTTCAGGCTGTACTTAATACTCAATACTTCATCATAGTATATCAGGGGTTCCATTTGACCCGGGACCCCGGGTCCGGACCCGGGAGATTTTCAAAAGACGCTCAAAGGACCCGGCAGAATACTTGCCTGTGCGTCCTTCGGGACCCGGGGGCATTTTCCTTTGATAATCCTTTCTCTTATCATTAATTTCCTTCAGTAAAACTATTTCCACGATAGACACGTGTATTCAAAATAAACACTCGTGGTCATGCTCTCCTGCCTTTGATCTCGGCGAAATCCCGCCCTTTCTCCTGTAGACATGCCTCGCTGATTTTTTATCAGCAAGTTACGTCACGGCGAGTGCACATAGGTAACAAGAAATCAATGAAGTGTTGAAATTAATTGATAAAGCGAATCCTGTGTACTGTCAAAAAAGCGCCAATTATTAAATTATCGTAAGCAGCTAATTACCGAGCATGTGAAAAGTGCCCTGCAAGATTTTTTCATGCCAACTTTAAATTAGATCATTGTTTAGTGATCATATCGTAAATTCAACAAGAAACTTCACAAATTTTGATGAATTTCGAAAGCAAAAATAAGTTTAGAATGTCCGTTCACGGGTCTAATTACACCCGATGTCAAATGCATATTTCCAAAATTCCTAAAAAAAAACTGACTTTCAATGCAGTTTTTTATGATAAGTAGCATCATTATTTGAGGAACTATCGCTGATTTAGCTTAGTTTGCCAAATAAACTGAGCAAAAACTACTTTCCGATGACATTCTGAAAGTGTAACAGTATTCGGATAGTACATTTTGGATACATTTTTCTAGAGTGTTATAGCACTGTTCTGTTATTAAAAAGAAAAAAAGGAAGATAAACCTAATTAAAATAACATGAAATGTTATAGTAAATTATATTGACTTGTTGGGACAGGACTCCTGTATTTTGGAAAAGGACCCTTCAAAATTTGGGCCCAAGGGTCCTGGGACTCTTGGGTTTTCGGGTCTAGTGGAACCCCTGGTATATACACTAGTCTAGCCACCAACTAGATAATCTTTTCTAGTTGTTTTAACCTTTACCCTGCTAAATTTCTATAATGAACTTGTCCGTCTGTCAATTTCGACAGTACCATTAGCTGTTAAAAGGGGTACCAAAAAGATACTGACTGAATGGCGAACAGTGCAGATCTTGATCAGACTGCACGGATGTGCAGGGTGATAAAGATCTACACTGGTCGCAAAGGCAGAATCAATTGTGTCCAGCATGATAAGGGTTAATCATTTCTCTTAAATAATCTGGTGAGTATCTACCAGTATGTTTAGAGAAGAAAAGGGACATAATTATATTGAAACAATTCATTTTTCTATGATCATCTATGATTAATAAAGTTGGGAAAAAGCAGTATTAATACTTACTTTTTAGATTGAAAGTTTGAGCACAGTTACATGTGTATGTGTAATACTCATAAAACCTGAAGTAAAATTGGTAATCTTGCAAATTCATTCAGTTGTAATTGTATGCTAACTGTTTAGAAGTGAATTGGCCTGTTAGATGATTTAAATTGAAGTCATAAAATTTGATGATGGCTTGAACAGAAATTTAAATGTTCTAAACAATTACAAAATCTTGAATGTATGTACATACATTAACATCAATTGCGGATGACAATTGATTTAAGCCATAGGGCAGTAGATCAAACCTGATAATTCAATACACCTGATTGAACTTTTACGATGACCCAAAGTGACTCATTTCATGTAAACATTATAAGAGAAAAATTGAAGTTTTTGAAAATTGTGGAATTACAAGAGGATTACCCTTTGCTTAGAGGTGGCAGTGCTCAGTTACGTTTCATTAGTTTTTAATTTTAACCAAATCACCAGTTTGTATTTCTTTGTTGTGTTGTAAAAATCAAACCATCCCAGTGCTCCCTGTCATTGTCATCTGTTGACACACCTGACCATGCCCACTCATTGAAATTTGTTTACTGGTCCACGGTTATCATTTATTGTGAGTCAGTTACACTGTTGTTTGATGGAGAGGTTGTGTAAACTAACACTTCAGCTGATCATTATCAGTCAAAAATCATATATGAACTAAAATGTGAAGAGTAACAAAATTATGAATATGTAAATAGAATTGATAATATTATTATAAATTAAATTTATTTTAATAATTTTTGTTGAAGATTCTGGAAAGTCCTAATGGAAAATTATGATTAAATTATATAGCATCAGATATTTGGCTCTTCAGTTCTGGATACTAGCTTTGTTAATGTTAAAGAATGTTATGTATACATTTTGTACCATAGTAGGGTTTCAAACTGGCAGTGAGGGGCAAGTGATTCCAAGTCGGTACCCTTTGCCTCTCAAAAGGCCCCACAGAATCAGTTTGAATGTATGCACTGGGTTTTAAAACAACAATATTAAATTTACTGGGTACATGTCATTGATGCATGATTAGTATGAAAATATTGTTAACATTTACTTGAGGAAGGTTTGCTCCCCAAACCATATTCATCCCAGTCCCTGCCGACCCGTGGAACCTGAAATACTTTCCAGACTCGTCTGAAGAAGACCAGGTGTCTCCGTTCTCAAATAAACATGAAATGTCTCGAACGCTTGACCTATACATTGTTGACATATCTTAAATACCCAACAAACTTCAAAATAAACTGCTGAAAAGTTTCTAAAGACAGCATTTTACTGAAATTCTACTGAAAATTTGTTCTTGCTAGTTCCATGTGCTGTTTCAAATTATGTTTTAATTAAAGGTCTTACCTGTGTTTAGATAAAAGCCTATCTGTTGATGAAATGTTCTCTTTTTCTGCCTGATTTCTTGGATGTTATACACAAACTTGAATGGATACATCGGAAATAAAACATATGGTTTGTTTAAAAGATTCATAAATTTTCTGCAAGCTCTTTGTTATATTTTTTGTGTGCATTTAAATCTTATTGACTGATGTAAATTTTTGATCTGCCAGTTTAGAAGTTTTTTTAGCTCCACATTTCGGAGAATAGGACCCGTGCTATTCTACTCGCCCTGGCGTCGGCGTGAGCTTTCTTGGTTTAAGTTTTTCGGCAACCTTTGTTTTTCTTTGTTACTATTGCTTATGAATATCTTACTGTAACTTCACATTAACATTGTTCAGCATGCAAACAAAGTATGTGTAGGGGCTGAGCCCATTATACCCAAGGTCAAGGTCACCAAGGTGTTATACTTAGGTTATTTTTAAGGTTAAAGTTTTTCGGCAACCTTTGTTTTTCTGTCATATCTTTGTTACTATTGCTTATATCTTACTGTAACTTCACATAAACATTGTCCAGCATACAAACAAAGTATGTATAGGGGCTGGGCCCATTATACATAAGGTCAAGGCCACCAAGGTGTTATACTTAGGTTATTTTTAAGTTTAAATTTTTTCGGCAACCTTTGTTTTACTGTCATATCTTTGTTACTATTGCTTATATTTTACTGTTATTTCACATAAGCATTGTCCAGCATACAAACAAAGTATTTTGCAGGGGCTGGGCCCATTATACCTAAGGTAAAGGTCACCAGGGTGTTATACTTAGGTTATTTTTAAGGTTAATGTTTTTCGGCAACCTTTGTTTTTCTGTCATGTCTTTGTTACTATTGCTTATATCTTACTGTAACTTCACATAAACATTGCCCAGCATACAAACAAAGTATGTGCAGGGGCTGGGTCCATTATACCCAAGGTCAAGGTCACCAAGTTGTTATACTTGGAATTATTTTCATGTTACTGTCAAATCGCCGAATAGTGGAGCGCACTGTCTTATGGACAGTTCTTGTTGAAGTGTATTGTAATACTGTTATAATACTATTTTGTCCGATTGAAGTGACAGCTAAGGTCAAATAGTGACTTTCTGCTGAAGACCCCAGGTACACCAGTGAATATTATTTCAGGCACTGGTTTCTTGAAAGAATAGGATGCTTAAATATGTATTTCAGTTTTGAACAACAGATTTGTATTGACTGGTTACTTCATAGTAATTGCATGAAACTATGAATGATGCAAGTGTAATTAAGTGAATTCATGGAAATTATTTACATTTTGGATATTTTATTTAGTATATTTTGTCTTTTTCAGTCGACTGATTATTGGGTCAGTGTTCATACAGTGCGTACTGTAAATGAAGACTCAATTCTTGATCCTGACGATACGCTCTGTGACGTTGTTGATGACAGGGAGCAGGTATGTTCTTAAAAACGACTTTTTACGATTATTTTATTGTTAAAAGGGCATACATCCAGATGTCGATAAAATGACAGAAATCACAATTCAGGTGGGCTCTGGGGATCCCAATTTAGAACTTTGTTACAGGAAAGTAACCAGGGTTCAGACCACTATAGCAGGGGGGAAACCCCATCACCCTTCCCTTCATAAAACCCATGCAATATTATGTGTCCACTACTGTTAAGAGGTTTCCCACTTTTCAGGGATTGTTTGCAAACAGTACAAATACTTATTTACCTAAGACCATTGTTGCAATAAATACAGTCATGGCAAAATCCTGTCGGACCTTTCAGACAAAAAATGGCTTGGTCCGATGTGGAGGGTCTGGGCGTCAGACTGTATGTCCATTACGGTACAGAGTGTGTCAGTTTTTACTACCACCGAAGTGTTTTTTACAATGCAGTTTTCTTACGTACCTATTCATTTTTCATTACCCGGCAAAACATAACTATATTGACTATTAACATATATATCTAATTGTTTTTGTTTACTCTTTGTACGTTTTTGGTCAGACAAATTTCCATTCGGTCAGATGGGTTGTCCAGGGTCATCTGACCGAATGTCAGACAAGTCTTGAACTCTTTTGCCATGACTGAAATAATCTTTAGGAAAATGCAGAGCATAATGGCAGGAGTGGAGGTTGTGCTAGGGATGGTGGGGGAGGCAGGAGTGGAGGTTGTGCTAGGGATGGTGGGGGAGGCAGGAGTGGAGGTTGTGCTAGGGATGGTGGGGGAGGCAGGAGTGGAGGTTGTGCTAGGGATGGTAGGGGAGGCAGGGTATGACAATATATGCAGTATATGTACTAGTATATAAATTCCTACCCCTTGACATTTATAAATGAATAAAAAAATCATGTATACACTTTACATTATAAATTAATAGAACTCATAAATAGGTAATATTTCTGGAAAACAGAATAATATATAAGCCATAAAATGAGTTTGACTGCCACTGTTTTATTGTGGTTTTATATACTGAAGCACCAGATGTTCCTTAGCTATGTATCTGATGAAGACACCACATGCACACTTTGATGCTAGTGTTCTAACTGTTCTTGTTTGTAATGTCAAGATTGGCTGTACTGGGCGTGCATTAATGTACATTAGACTTATAAAAATTGTAAAATTTTGTATAAATTTTCTTACTGTTACTGTAACCACAAATATGGAGAATCATGCTAAATTTATCATTTAGCTCTCTGTGTCTGAATATTTCGCATTTTAACAACATTTAGAGAAATTTTAATACTTTGAAATTTGGTAAATATGAGACTGGTATCATTGAAGCATGTAACAATAAATACTGCATTGGATTTGTTTTTACTGACTTTAAGGGAGTGCAGAACTGTCTTCTAGCTATATTGTATTTATGTGATATATATTTTTTCTGATGGTCATGTTTATATGCATCTCTGCATAGAGGTCTCAGCAAGTCTTCAGCTTGAGAAGTATTAATGTGAAATTCAGAAAGCAATGTAGGGAATTACCCCAGTATTCTAGAAAGTCAGGAGTTCATGGAGCATTTGAATAACTGACAAAGCTGTAAAAACTTTCCCTTTAATTGATGTAAAATAAAAGTTAGGAGCTTTTTTTTCAGCTTATAGCAGACTTTGAGGAGCAGGGTGGCCCTCGTTCTCACCACAATGGAGGTGACGGACAGAGCGTCAGTTCTACAGGAACAGGAAGCCCCGATATATTTGCTGCTGAACTAGCCCATCACAAGTCCAATCACCATCGGGGATACTCTTTTGATAGTCAAAATGATGTGATTGTTACTGACATAGATATAAGCTCAGGTAAAACTCCATGTTATAATGATGCTTTTTAGGTTTGGGTAATGTTGCTTTATTTCATACAGACATAATATCACTATAATTTGGTACAAACAAAATTATTTTCAGAACTAAGCAGACAGAACTATGTACTAATTGTCATTTCAAAGAATTTAATCCCAATATGTAAAAATAATTGCTGATATTCTATATTTAAAATTAGAAATTCACAAATTTGTGTCTTCTTGAAATATGTTTGTATGGCTGGTAGGTGATCAAATTAAACGATTTTACAGTTGTTCTGTCTACCATGTTGATCACTGTTCTGTTTTCAGGTTCGGGACTGACAGTACGGAGAGGTAGTGAACCTGCACTTAATGTTTTAGAGGATGAAAATAAACCATTGTCAAAACAGACCAATTTAAGTAACAGAAGCTTCGATGATAAAACAGAACAGAAGAAACAAGTAAGTTTCATGTTCAGCTGTCCTGACCTCTCCTCACCCCCACTCCCCTCCACCACATACCCTGAGAACAGGGTCCACGCTTCTAGGCGACGTGAGCGAAGTGGTCGCTTTTTTTTAGCTCACCTGTCACAAAGTGACAAGGTGAGCTTTTGTGATCGCGCGGTGTCCGTCGTCTGTCGTCCGTCCGTGCGTCCGTCCGTCCGTAAACTTTTGCTTGTGACCACTCTAGAGGTCACATTTTTCATGGGATCTTTATGAAAGTTGGTCAGAATGTTCATCTTGATGATATCTAGGTCAAGTTCGAAACTGGGTCACGTGCCATCAAAAACTAGGTCAGTAGGTCTAAAAATAGAAAAACCTTGTGACCTCTCTAGAGGCCATAATTTTCAATGGATCTTCATGAAAATTGGTCAGAATGTTCATCGTGATGATATCTAGGTCAAGTTCGAAACTGGGTCACTTGCGGTCAAAAACTAGGTCAGTAGGTCTAAAAATAGAAAAACCTTGTGACATCTCTAGAGGCCATATATTTCACAAGATCTTCATGAAAGTTGGTCAGAACGTTCACCTTGATGATATCTAGGTCAAGTTCGAAACTGGGTCACGTGCCTTCAAAAACTAGGTCAGTAGGTCAAATAATAGAAAAACCTTGTGACCTCTCTAAAGGCCATATTTTTCATGGGATCTGTATGAAAGTTGGTCTGAATGTTCATCTTGATGATTTCTAGGTCAAGTTCGAAACTGGGTCACGTGCCATCAAAAACTAGGTCAGTAGGTCTAAAAATAGAAAAACCTTGTGACCTTTCTAGAGGCCATATATTTCACAAGATCTTCATGAAAATTGGTCAGAACGTTCACCTTGATGATATCTAGGTCAAGTTCGAAACTGGGTCACATGCCATCAAAAACTAGGTCAGTAGGTCTAAAAATAGAAAAACCTTGTGACCTTTCTAGAGGCCATATATTTCACAAGATCTTCATGAAAATTGGTCAGAACGTTCACCTTGATGATATCTAGGTCAAGTTCAAAACTGGGTCACGTGCCATCAAAAACTAGGTCAGTAGGTCAAATAATAGAAAAACCTTGTGACCTCTCTAAAGGCCATATTTTTCATGGGATCTGTGTGAAAGTTGGTCTGAATGGTCATCCTGATGATATCTAGTTCAAGTTCGAAACAGGGTCACATGCGGTCAAAAACTAGGTCAGTAGGTCTAAAAATAGAAAAACCTTGTGACCTCTCTAGAGGCCATATATTTCATGAAATCTTCATGAAAATTTGTCATTATGTTCACCTTGATGATATCTAAGTCAAGTTCGAAAGTGGGTCACGTGCCATCAAAAACTAGGTCAGTAGGTCAAATAATAGAGAAACCTTGTGACCTAACTAGAGGCCATATTTTCCATGGGATCTGTATGAAAGTTGGTCTGAATGTTCATCTTGATGATATCTAGGTCAAATTTGAAAGTGGGTCACATGCCGTCAAAAACTAGGTCAGTAGGTCAAATAATAGAAAAACCTTGTGACCTCTCTAAAGGCCATATTTTTCAATGGATCTTCATGAAAGTTGGTCTGAATGTTCATCTTGATGATATCTAGGTCAAATTCGAAACAGGGTCATGTGCGGTCAAAAACTAGGTCAGTAGGTCTAAAAATAGAAAAACCTTGTGACCTCTCTAGAGGCGATACTTGTGAATGGATATTTATTAAAAATTGGTCAGAATGTTCACCTTGATGATATCTAAGTCAAGTTCGAAAGTGGGTCACGTGCCTTCAAAAAGTAGGTCAGTAGGTCAAATAATGAAAAAACGTTGTGACCTCTCTAAAGGCCATATTTTTCATGGGATCTGTATGAAAGTTGGTCTGAATGTTTATCTTGATGATATCTAGGTCAAGTTTGAAACTGGATCAACTGCGATCAAAAACTAGGTCAGTAGGTCTTGAAATAGAAAAACCTTGTGACCTCTCTAGAGGCCATACCCTTGAATGGATCTTCATGAAAATTGGTCAGAATGTTCACCTTGATGATATCTAGGTCAAGTTTGAAACTGGGTCATGTGCCTTAAAAAACTAGGTCAGTAGGTCAAATAATAGAAAAACCTTGTGACTTCTCTAGACACCATATTTTTCAATGGATCTTCATGAAAATTGGTCAGAATTTTTATCTTTATAATATCTAGGTCAAGTTCAAAACTGGGTCACATGAGCTCAAAAACTAGGTCACTATGTCAAATAATAGAAAAAACGACGTCATACTCAAAACTGGATCATGTGGGAAGAGGTGAGCGATTCAGGACCATCATGGTCCTCTTGTCTGATGACTTCGCTCTGTTTGTACAGAAAAGCGAAAAACAAGTCGCCCTAAAATCTGGCGCCCGAGGCAGTTATCATACATGTATATGTCACACCTATCAGCTTCTGATCAGCTTGTAAAACATTACATAATCAATTAGCGAAACTTATCCCGTTACGGGTTGTGAACTTCACCTGTCAACAAAGTATGCTCCGCCTATCACCGAATATCATAAGGATGATTTTTATTGGTCGAAAACTTTGGAAACACCAATCAAACGAGGCGAAACAAAATTGCTTTTAATTTATTTTGTGCATCACGGATAAAAAGTGTGTGCATCACGTGTGAAAACAAACAACTAAAAACTGTCAGAAGTAGGGTAAATAAAAACAAAAACACAAGTATGTCGGCGCAAGAGTCAGTTTTGTAAACAACTTTAGGACAGCCAATCACGACAAAGCAGACAACGCGATTTTAACCAATCAGCGTTGGCCTGCAAAAACCGTGGTTCGGCTGAAAAATGTAAACAAACAGAAGTTTTTCAATAAATTTAGGACTTTGCTGTCTCTGTCAGACTTATAAATATAGTTTTAAATATAAAATATGTTTTAATAATTAATATAGTATAAATTGGGGAAAACAAAATGCCTTGACACACTAAATGAGGTACATGAAAGAAGATACACATACAAAAATGAAGAAGTAAAATAAGTTAGTCTTTTCTTCTAACTGTAGTTTTTATAATAAATGTATGGGATTAAGTTCCCATCTTATTCACAGTCCACTGGAGGTCACTTTGACCTACTTTAGACTGAGAATTATGGTTCACACTCTACACGTAGCCTATAAAGTGTTGTTAAATAATTGAAGCTATGCTCGCCCATATGGTCTTAACCGGTGGCGAGGGTAAACAAACTCAACACACACACAGCAAGAGTCAGTAGCTGATTATAGGATGATAGCCCATCGCAAATTGACCGATAGGGCCTAAAGAAAAGCTCTGAATAATAACCAGAGTTGTTCGTAATGTATGGTTTTAATTGCGGCTGCCAGACGTAAATATCCGTGTTATACACAAATTAAACTGAAATTCAGACAACAGATATTTAATTTCAATCAGTCGCAATCAATTTTAGATAAGAACACATTGGCTTTTATCTTTTTGTAAAAGTTTTTGAAAAGTAGGCTGTCAGAACGTCTGCTCGCGGTGACAATTTGCCGGTATTTCATGAACATTTTTCTTAATTTTCTTCAATAAAAGGTATTGTCATTGTAGACTTTAATATCAGATGCTGTCCAGTGCTGTTAAATTGTCTTTACATCATCACAATTTGTCAAATATATTCTTTAGACTTGAGAATTTGGCAATGCTTATGGAAGTGTATCAGTATCCGGCCATAAAATTTTGGATATCCGGATTTTGACCAGCGGGGGTTTAAGAGGGGGATGTGCAGGGATAAGAATTGAAAAATTAATTTTCTATTGTTAGTTTTGACTGGTGGAAGGAAGATGAGCCTGGCAAATCGCACTGTGTTATATGTAGACTGGCGAAATTTGATAATGCATATATGCATGGGGTCATGACACATAAGTCGAACAACAAATCACACCACACATGCCTGTTGTAATACTAAAGGTGATTTAGTATTATCTATGAATGTTTCAAACTACTGCATAAATACATGCTCACTGTGTGTGTTTGTATTTGATACTTGGCATTTTGTACTTATAAGTAAAGTATGTGTTGTTTTGAAATGTTGTTCCTTTGTGTTGTACCATCAAAACTGTAATATACGGTTTAATTAATGACTGTTTTGACCCGCAGCCTCACTTCTCCCTGTTCTGAGAAAACTTCTCCCTATTTTCACTGAAGGGAGAAGTCACTTCTCCCATTTTTTCTGGGCTAGCTTGAACCCTGGAGAATGTAGGCATATAGTAATTACACTGTCTGTAGTTTAGATAGTTTGTCTGTCTGAAACATTCTGTGTCTCAGAATTTACTTTCAAATGATGCAGTTGATTTCTCTGAGATATTTTGAAAATATTTCACTGAATCTTCCCCAAAAAAGCCCAAGATAATAGAAGTTTACTGTGAGATATGTTAAATGGGGAATATATCTACTGCATGATTTTTGGTAAAGTCACGGAAATGGTCTGTGCAAAAATATGCTGTAGAACAATGCTGTTTTATCACTTGTTTGATATTATGGGAGAGGAATAAAGCCATTACATAATATTGGTGCTTCCATGTTGACATTGTTTTATCGACTGAACTGACTTTGTCTATAATAGAAAAAAGTGAAAAAAAGTTCTATGTTTCAGCATTAAAAGAAAACATGTTATAAAAAGAAAATTACATTTATTCCTTTCGGCATCGAATTCATTAAACTTGTTGAATAAAATTGATAAAATGCTTGACAGAGCCTCGCATTTTATCATTTTATTCAAATGCAATATCATGAGTAAGAGAAGATACTGGTGTAATCTCCACTATTTACTACCTAGAAGTTATACAGATGAAATAATCCCTTCCAGAACATCGTAAACTAATCATGAAGTAAGAATGGAAAAGATATGTTTTCATGAACCAGTCTGACACTGTGTAGATAGCAAGTGATATAAAATTAACTTGTCTGCCTTTCATCTGTCTCATGCTCCATAGGAACCAGCATTTTATGGATATTGTGAGGGCCTAAGCTCCATTCTCTTTCACAGTCTTTATGATATATTTGTACTTTGAAATTATTTTATTTCACCAATGACATATTTTCAAGGACTTAATGGTGTCCTTGTTCCACAAAATAGAATTGCATTTATTTGATCTCAGATTTTATGAAATCTTTGATTCCACATCGACATGAAATACATTTAGCCTAGCTTAAGTACATGTACATTTGTAGTCTTGCTGAAATAATGTTGCCTAGCTACATTTGATATTACAGAATTTGTTTGGGTAGCTTTTGCATTAAATAAACTAATGACTACCTTCTCAATTTGTTTTCTAACATTTATTTATCATATTTTATATTTGAAATAGCATTAGATCCGATTTTTTATGAAAGTTTAAAAGTGTTTTTATTATAATTTATTCCTGTCAATGGTTTTATAATGGCATGCATCCAGATTTATGTCATTTTTTTTTTTTGAAAGTTTAAAAAGTGCTTTTATTTCTTAATTATTGAATATAAAAAGTAATAATATTAAACAGAAAGTAATAGGCAGTAATTATTTTTTTTTGAAAAAAAAAACCCCATAGTATGTAAAATTTAAAAAAAGCAGAAATATATCTATGCATCAAGAGCCGGTTGTGTTGTGGACTTGTCAGTAAAATTTCTGCTGTAAGCTAAATAAAACTTGAAACATTGATGAGTATGGGTCCTGCAGTTTGATCCATAAACAATGTTGCCCTGACAACTGGATACAAGACAAACTGTGGACATTTGTCCAGGCAGAAGTGGGTCAGTTGTCAGTTACTAGTGGAGAACATTGTGGAGAACTTATCAGTACAGAATCCAAGAACACAGATTAGGTTAACATTATATAATTTTGTTAAAGAAAGGTAGAAAAGCTATTAATATATCAAACAACCAAATAAAATATGCCTTGTGATAGAATTTATTTTGGCTGCCAAAAAAACAACATATGTGACACATACTATGATAGTAATGCAACAACAACAACATTGTTACATTAAACAAAGCATTCCATCTGGTGCTGTCTGAACAGACACAGTATCATGTATGGCCATAGGGGACATGTGGAACATTCCTGTGCTGAATTATTTATCAGTAGAGGACTGTCTTCCATGTAATTAGAGTAAAATTGGACAAAAACATTCTTTCAGGGTAAATCTATGCAAACAAAATATCGGGCAGCATGCTTATGTTAGCCATATTTATAGATATTGCTTTGCATCTCATGCTGGAGACCAGACTTATGACTCAGGGTTGTACTTGTTTGTTAATTGATTAAATTAATCTTTTTTTTAAAGTATATTATTTTGTAGCATCCTTATTTGTATTTTTTAGCCCACCATCATCAGATGGTGGGCTATTCAAATCACTCTGCGTCCGTGGTCCGTCGTCCTTCCGTCCGTCCGTCCGTCCGTCAGTCCTTCCGTCCGTTAACAATTTCTCGTTATCGCATCTCCTCAGAAACTACCGGGGGGATTTTAACCAAACTTTGTCAGAATGATGTATTGATACCCTAGTTGTGTCCCCCTGAAAATCAGACTGGTTCAACAATTTTTTAGTGAGTTATGGCCCTTTGTTTATTTCTATAATTTACATAGATTTATATAGGGAAAAACTTTGAAAATCTTCTTGTCCAAAACCACAGAGCCTAGGGCTTTGATATTTGGTATGAAGCATCATCTAGTGGTCCTCTACCAAGATGATTCAAATTATTTCCTTGGGGTCTAATATGGCCCCGCCCTGGGGGTCACATGGTTTACATAGACTTATATAGGGAAAAACTTTGAAAATCTTCTTGTCCAAACCACAAAGCCTAGGGCTTTGACATTTGTAATGTAGCATCATCTAGTGGTTCTCTACCAAGTTTGTTCAAATTATCCCCCTAGGGTCAAATATGGCCCCACCCTGGAGGGTCACATGGTTCATATAGACTTATATAGGGAAAAGATTTTAAAATCTTGTCAATAACCTACAACATTCAAATTTGGACCACATGTATGGTTTTAAGTGGCAAGATGAACCTTGACATGAGTTGACCTTGATTTTGACCTAGTGACCTACTTTCACATTTCTTTAGCTACTGCCTTCAAATTTGGACCACATGCATAGTTTTGTGCACTGAAACAAACTTTGACCTTGACATTGACCTAGTGACCTACTTTCACATTTTTGAAGGTACAGGCTTCAAATTTGGACCACATGCATAGTTTCGTGTTCTAAAATGGAATTTTACCTTGATTTTGACCTACTGACCTACTTTCACATTTCTCAAGCTACAGCCTTCAAATTTGGACCACATGCATAGTTTTGTGTACCGAAACAAACTTTGACCTTTACATTGACCTAGTGACCTACTTTCACATTTTTGAAGGTACAGCCTTCAAATTTGGACCACATGCATAGTTCTGTATTCTGAAATAAAATTTGACCTTGATTTTGACCTAGTGACCTACTTTCACATTTCTCAAGCTACAGCCTTCAAATTTGGACCACATGCATAATTTTGTGTACCGAAACAAACTTTGACCTTTACATTGACCTAGTGACCTACTTTCACATTTTTGAAGGTACAGGCTTCAAATTTGGACCACATGCATAGTTTTGTATTCCGAAATAAAATTTGACCTTGATTTTGACCTAGTGACTTACTTTTACATTTCTCAAGCTACAGCCTTCAAATTTGGACCACTTGCATAGTTTTGTATACCGAAATGAACTTTGACCTTAAGATTGACCTAGTGACCTACTTTCACATTTCTGTAGCTACAGGCTTCAAATTTAGACCACATGCATAGGATTGTGTACCGAAACAAACTTTGACCTTGACATTGACCTAGTGACCTACTTTCACATTTTTGAAGGTACACGCTTCAAATTTGGACCACATGCATAGATTTGTGTTCTGAAGTGAAATTTGACCTTGATTTTGACCTAGTGACCTTACACATTTCTCAAGCTACAGCCTTTAAATTTGGACCACATGCATAGTTTTGTGTACCAAATTAAACTTTGACCACATGCACAGTGTTGTGTACGGAAATGAAATTTGACCTTGAGCTAGTCAGTAAGTCTTGAAATTTGGAACACTCAAAAATGGCACATTGGTGGGCACCAAGATCACTCTGTGATCTCTTGTCTTGATATTTGGCTTAACATTGTCATGTCTAAAATGTTTAATAATATGTAACTTGATACATAAGGCATGCCATGTAAAATAAGAAATCCTGGGATTATAGATCTCTTTTTCTGTTTCTGTCACACTGCCTTGATTCTTTTAACAATTATTATTGACAAATATCAATATTTTGTTCAGTTTTACAAATTTTGTTATAGGCAGCAGGGTATATATATTGGTAATTTTAACTCCACGGGTTGTGCAAAAGTGATCTCTTATATGATAAGAAACAACCCCTCTGCAGAGTATGTTTATCAAATTTATTTAGGTAAAATTGGTTCATAGAAACAACAATTTCAAGAGGCAACACAAAATAAAGTATGTTCCTTAGATTAAAAAAAAATGTAAATTTGTTCTGTTTATTAGGGTCGTTTTGACTTTCATGGGATAATATGATTTCTGGGTACATTTTGTCTTGTTTGTTTTTCATCTGCCTGTTATCACTTTGTTTGGCATTCTGAAGTGAAGACTAGATTCGATTATACATGTATTGTTTAATTTTTTCAATCACTGCGCTTGTATCTTCTGACCAATCTTTCTTTGCTCTGATTATCTCTGTGTTGAGAAGAAAAGGAACATAATTATACCAGATTTGAATAGCTTCAGGAGTTATCTGCTGTGTCTGAACACAGGCTATTGTTTCATCAGCGTTGTGTCATTTTCATAATTAAGTTGCATTTGGACCTGTGTTGCCAATAAGGAGGTAAGTGTATGAATCCTGTTTACCAATACATGTGGAACCTCATTATCTTACCATTGATATTTGCAAACTGCTTCTTAATGGATTTTTATGATTCCCCAAAAATTCAGTAACAGGTTCTTATTTGGTAATTTTTAATTGGGAAGGTCATGATAACACCACAATCAGGTGATATTAAAAGGCAACTTATACCGTGTTCACACTAGCAGAACGGTTTTATTTTTATCAGGCACTAATTGGCTATAATTGGTATTTGACATTCAAAACCCATCAAAATATAATCTAGTTTGCGTCCACACTAGGCAAAGAAATGTGGTTTAAATATATACATGCAATGTTGGAAGTTAACAAATATCTTGCAACAAGCAAAAAAGGTTACAAAGAATTGAGGCTAACAGAAACAAGAAGGGGTCATCAATATTTAAACTTCTGTGTTCATCTAATAATTTCTGTTCATTCCATCTATTGTCCATTTTGAGCGTCAGCATGACTCCATATCGCAATTTAATGTTTTTGTTTCAACAACAGTCCAATTACTTTTGCCAGCCACAGCATCAATTGTTTGATACAAAAGAGAAACACATGGTATTCTTCCTCCAAAAGGTAAGATCTGTGGATTTGGGATTGTAAAACCAGTTATAACCCACATTTGCGTTCACATTTGTAAAATAATGTAGCATTACTTTTTAATGTAGTATTAAAACCACCTCCCGAGGTAGTTTTAATGCTACATTACAGAAACCACTTGAACTTTACAAAATTCACGTTTTACACCACATATAGTGTGGACGCAAACGAGTTTAAAAAATAAACCCAAGTTAATGTAGGATTAATAACGTAGTCTGAACACGGTATTATAGTGGTGTACTTTACAGGAATGCAGTGACATACTGATATTCCTTTAAAGACACAAATTTGTTTGACAACAGCAATTTCATGGTTAATTAGGAACATCAGATGTCTTCACCCCCACATATTTGCCAGTAAGTAGGTAAGACCTTTTGAAGCCCAGTTATCAAAACCTCTTACCTATGCAGATGGAGCACTCTTGATTTGACCTGCAGAATTAAACTTGTCTGTTATCCAATAACTAGGATTATCTGAACCTTCTTACTAAATTTTGGAAAATGAGAAAGCATGGCATTTTTGTTGATAAAACCAAGCTATAGGCCACATTCATTGACCCCCAAAATTAAACCTGTCAATTAAACAATTATACAAACAAGCAAGCTAAAATATACTGATAAAAATGAGAAATACATAGTTTTTTCAGTGTTCTTAGTGGTTTCAGTATGACTGGTCGCTTTCAGTTTGTGTCCAAGGAGTATGTAGACACTAGAGTCGAAGATAGATCATCTAGAAATACGCAAAAAAATACCAAATGGAGTGTAAACACATGGAATAATTGGGTTAAAGAAAGAAATAATGCTAGAGGACTTGGGCAGCCAAAATTTCCAACTGCACGAGAGTTGCAGAGCGTAAATGCAGCGGATTTAAATGAATATCTGAGTCATTTTGTTCTTGAAGTGAGGAACAAGCAAGGCGAACTATATCCCGAGCTGACGTTGTACCAGTTGATGTCTGGACTGGCAAGGTTCATGAAAGAAGACTTGAGTCGACCAGATCTGAATTTTCTGACATCCACTAATTTTGCCTTTGACCGATTTCGTAAAGCAATGAACTCACAGATGAAACTTGCAAAAGCACAAGGTATCGGAAATATGAAAGAGCAAGCAGAGCCTGTTTCGGCAGAGCAAGAGAAAATCTTGTGGGAAAAGGGACTTTTCAATACACATACTTCCATAGGTCTGATGAGAGTTATGTATTTCTATAACGGCAAGGTGTTTGGTTTCAGGTCACGCATTGAACATTGGAACTTAAAGGCCGATCAGTATACGTTTGGTGCTGATGACACAGGACGATTTATAATATACCACTTTCGCCCATCGAGATACAAATATAGACCGGATGGACCGAGGGCAGAATTTAAAGAGGTAAAACAGTATGAAACCCGAAGTAGGTTATGTGTGTACCAGTTATTCAAGGAATACCTTGCACTTATTGGACATAGCGGGTATTTTTATCGAAAGCCTCTCAAACCACGGTGGAATGGAGTTGTTGGATTCAACCCAGAAAGACCTCATATTGCATTTGTAAACTCTTTGATCGGAAACATGATGGCAGAGGCCGGATTTGAAGGAAAATATACCGGACGTTCGGGGAAAGTTACACTTGCTACAACATTATATAATGACAGAGCCAGTAAAATACATGCCAAGGAGAGAATGGGACATCGCTCGTATTCTGTAAAACACTACAAGATACCTACAGGACAACAGGTTAACATTTGTCAAATTGTAGACATACCTGAATCAGTAGCAGAAAGGTTTGAGAGAAGAAAAAGGAAAATTCCAGAAGCAGGCATTTACATTCATAAGAAGTTTCGTTACCAAGAATACAGTTAAACTGTCAGTACACATTGGCCAAACTTTGACAACTTTTTATTTGTAACTTGATGGAAAACGTGCAGTAAAAACATGAAAGAACATTGAGATTTGAGAAGATAGGACGTGAGTTTGACCAAAGTGTTCACTTTCCATTTGAGACTAGCTAGAAAATTGGCACTGGTAACATGAACAAACTTGAGAAGAATATAACTTGAGTAAAGTCAGATTGGTTGAGTGTAAATATTTATGTACATAACACAATAATGCAAATCATTCAAAATAGTTCTTTCTGAAGTTTGATCTACACCAAGCACAGAGTTTAAGAGTTAGTAGTTACTTAGATTGGCATCATTCATTTACTTTGAAAACTCTCTGCTGTTTGTTTTGGATAAAAGTGAAGATAATTTGGATAGTATACAGATAATGTGCAGTAAAATCATTTGCTTTCACATGAAGTTTTGGAATTTTGATGAAAGTGACATATGGGGACATGTATTTGTAGAAGTTCAAATAGTTGGCATATATTTTATTTGTCAAATAAGTCCCCAATGAAGGTACTGCTCGTCTAATATATGTATTGTTTACAGAAATATTAATACAATATTCCTCATTCTTTATCAAGTGAATAACTGATAGATTCCTTACATTTTCAATGGTGAAAGATGTTTATTTGTTTGAGATATTAAATGTTGTTCTGTTCGCCTTGCAACATATCTCCACTGTAACAAAATTGAAATTTAAGCTGCATTTTTTTAACACTTCATAAAAGGACCCAAACAGTTTTATTTATTTGTTATTTGTCAGCTTTATTAACCTACAAAAGATTACACTTGAAATAATACAGTGGAACCCCTATAAACTGGAACCCTTGAAAAATCTGAATCACTACAAATGAAAGGATTATCTCTGTTTTTTTCCACATTAAAATATGCCCCCTCTAAATGGCAATAACAAAACTATCATTTTGGTCCCAAAGCTGTTTAGTTAGGATAGATTCAAGTGTTACAGTCATATCAGGTCAAGGTCAGGTTTGTATGGTGTGATCGAAGGACAAGTAGGCAGTATTTCCTGTCCACTTTATACCCCTTATAAGGATTGTCAGATTACTTGGCACAAATGTTTAGAATAGAAGGCATCTTCATGGATTTCATTTAGGGGCCTTGCTGTAGTGTTACTTTTTCTATAGCAAGAAAAGTTTTAAATGGATGAACCCAAACACCCCTCTTTACGCTGCAACTTTACATTCCATTTCAATAATTAATGAACAGTCATGTTGCTTCTTCATTTGTTGTGACCAGATATCACACGTCTGTCATCATTCCATTTGAATGAAGCAACAGATAATGCACTTCTTTCAAAAGCTATCTTTAATTTCTGTTATTACTGCATAACAATTGGTTAGTTTATGCTTTTGTTACATTCACAAGTATTGTTCAGACAAATAAAAGAGAATATTGGCAGATGATTGCATGAAGATTTTTTTCTGCATGAAACCTCATCACTCATGTGTTTTATAGATCAGTCCAGGTTGGCTTAATTTGATTGGCATCACCATGAAATTCTGTATTTTACATTGAGGAGTGAGGAGAAATGGTGACTCCATTGATCATCATAGATGTTTTATATTTTCTGGTTAGTCATATACCGTATTTTCCCGAATTAAGGCCCCCCCTCTAATTAACGCCCCCCCACCCGTTTTGGAGGGGAAAAAAGTCAACAAGAACGAAAAAAAAATCACCTACCTCATTTTTATAAGTCCACATAATAAGTAATTTACAGTAAGTATCCAATGTATTAAGAATTAAACACACTTTTAAACAGTCCATGTACCGTACATCCAAAACGTTTATACTAAGTACGGTACGTATCCAATCATCAAATAGAAAATTAAACGGTAAATCCATTTTTGATTTGTTTTTGCACCACCCGCGCACAATCTTCCTGACGACTTTAAACAAATTTGCGGCAAAGTGTTAAACTTTTCTTCGGCAGTTTTAATAACTTTTAATTTAAAAGCCGACACATAAGCAGCGTGTCAAACCACTGACATTGTGTATTGCTACCCGCATGTACTAAGGAAACCATTATCAGAGTACACAGCAGTTTGGGTATGATGACGTAATGTGTAATGTCGCGGGCGTGTCACGGAATACATGAGGTACCATATTTAAATGCATAATTTTTAAGACACACTGCATTAAATTGGATGCCAAATAATTATGTTTTGGGGGAATTAAACGACACAGAAACACTTCACAGTTGGTTTGAACGATGTTTTTAAGTTTTGTAAAAATTTTCATTTTTTATTTTTTTACCTCAAATGAACGCCCCCTCTTTGGAAAATGTAACGCCCCCGGGGGGTTTATTCGGGAAAATACGGTACCTGTGTGTGTATATACTGAATACCAGAAAATGTACAAATACTTGCTGGTAGTTATGATTAAGAAAGAGTACTTGGACTGAACATGGCACCCATTAAATGTAAAAAAAAAAGACAAAAATGCAAAACAATTTAACATGATATCCAAATGCATCTTTAATTGTCCATAAACTGCAATAGTCTTGCAGAGTTTTTGATTGCCCAAGAAATATTCCTTTTGTAATGGGTATGGCTTTTCTGTCTGAGTAAGCAGAATGTTGTGGATGAAAGTTTTCAAGTTCTTCTGTCTCATTTTACTTGTTGTTTATCAAAAATAGCTAAAATAGCCATACTGTGTATAAAAGCTGCACGTGACTTTATCATTAGGGTGCAATTTAATATTTTGTCCATTGAAAATATATTAAACAGAAAGGTTCATTATGAGAATACTTAAAAAGTTCAAAAATTGCTGTTCTTTGTCTGAACATGTTAATGAACTCAAAATCAGTTTTCTTCTAATTTCTAAAATTTAGTTATCCCAAATTAATCTCTGAGCATGCAGTCCTATTTTAGTTAAACAATGGGAATTTATTGTCAAGATATAATTGAATTCCTCCAAGATCTGTTTGAAATGCAATTGGGTTAACACATTAACCAAGAAAATCCATTAGTTTTAATTAACTGTCCACTTAATTATAGGGGTAATTCTACTTCATGCATGTACAATTTGAAAGGGCACATTTGCCTGGACCTAGTCTCCAGGGATAAAAGGGATTTTTGTGTACCACTTAAGACTGACAGGTTTAATAATGTTCTTGCACTAGTGTCTCAGTTCTAAGAATGTGACAAACAGACTTCTGCAGTAAGTGCCCCACTTCAGGGACTCGGCATTTTTTATGTGAGTGTGAGTGAGTGGGTGGGGTAGGTTGTTTGAGACCATTTTTATACGCCCGTTTGAAAAACGGGACGTATTATGGGAACGCCCCGGGCTTTGTCCGGAGCATATCTTCTTCATTCATGGAGGGATTTTGATGAAACTTGGCACAGTTGTTCACCATCATGAGACGGACTGTCATGCGCAAGAACCAGGTTCCTAGGTCTAAGGTCAAGGTCACACTTAGAGATCAAAGATCAAATTCAAAAATGACTTTGTCCGGAGCATATCTTCTTCATGCATGGAGGAATTTTGATTTAACTTGGCACAATTGTTCACCATCATGAGACGGAGTGTGTTGCGCAAGAACCAGGTCCCTAGGTCTAAGGTCAAGGTCACACTTAGAGGTCAAAGGATACAAGAATGAAAACTTTGTCCGGAGCATTTCTTCTTCATGCATTGGGGGATTTTGATATAACTTGGCACAAATGTTCACCACCTTGAGATGGAGTGTCTTGCGCAAGAACCAGGTCCCAAGGTCTAAGGTCAAGGTCACACTTAGAGGCCAAAGGTCAGATACAAGAATGACTTTGTATGAAGCATTTCTTCTTCATGCATAGAGGGATTTTGATGTAACTTGGCACAATTGTACACCATCATGAGACGAAGTGTCATGCGCAGGTCCCTTCTTTAGAATTACTTCCCTTTGTTGTTACTATAAATAGCTTGTATTGTAACTTTTTCATTACTAGTCTTAGGGAAGTCGAGACCAATTTTCTGTAGTACAACATGCATGTTACATCCAATTCTGAGGTGTATTTTGACCTATCTCTACCTGGTAAGGATTTTTGTGTGGACTTACAATTTTTTTGGGGGGGGGGGGGGGGGGGGTTGTTTGTTTAAGATTAACTTCCCTTAGTTGTTACTATAAATAACTTATATTGTAACTTTTTTATAATTGACCGTAGGGAAAAACCAAGACCACTTTTCTGTGGTACAACATAGATGTTACTTTCAAATTTTAGGTGTATTTTAAGGTATCTCTACCTGGTAAGGAGTTTTTATGTCGATTTAGAAAAACAAAAGAATTACAATAATTACTACCACAAAATTAAAATTCCATTTGCAAATACAGGTGCTAGTGTAAAGAAATATGCTGTGATGGGCGTATATTGTGACATTCTGGCACTCTTGTTAGTAGTTATATTTCATTGGTATTTAAAACCTATAGAAAGATCCTTACAGAAAAATATATTTCAGACTGGTCTAAATTTGCAAGTCTCAATGGTTGTGGACCTGATTGTTCGCAAGTAAACTCTTACATTTACCGAATTAATTAGAAATATTTGAATGAATATATGACTTACTCTGTTAAGACTTAGGAGATGATTTATCAGCTATCAGTGAAATTACTGGCCTTCAAAAATGATGATCTTTGACAGTCTTTATATAAAGTCAGAGTAATAAATCTTTAATTTTGACAAATTTGCGTTTCTATAATTTTTTATGTAGCTAGGTTACAGTAAGTTATTTTCGTAGTGGTATACTAAAGATGTAACATATTTAGGCTGTTTTGTTACATTTGACTGATTTCAACATCATGACATGCTACACTTTTGATGCTTTTTACCTGTCTGGTATAGGCGAAGGTGAGAATTCAGATTGTTTATCAACAAGCACAGACATTCAGCATTTTAAGCTCAGTCTACTTTAAACAAAATCCCTGGATTTCTGTAAAAGAATTTTAACTGATACAAGGCTCGGAAAATACTTTATAAGGCCAACCTTAAAAATATTTGTTTGCTGTCCTTTGGTCTTGAATTTCTTTTCCTTTGAGCCAATACAAAGCTTACTGATGTTATATAGTAGGGGCTAATCATGAAGGATTTTTTTTTATACCCCCACAAAACGAAGTTTGGGGGGGTATATAGGAGTGAGCTTGTTGGTCGATCTGTTGGTCCGTTGGTTTTTCATGGTTTCCGGATGATAACTCAAGAAAGGCTTGACCAATTTAAATAATTTTTGGTACACAGGTGTAACATCAGAAAATACAGGTCAGGTTCGACTTTGGGGCCAGTAGGTCAAAGGTCAAGGTCACAGTGACCCTGAACAGTTAAACGGTTTCCGGATGATAACTTGAGAACGCTTGGGTCTAGGATCATAGATTTTGGTACAGAGGTGTAACATCATGAAATGCAGGTCAAATTCGACTTTGAGTCTGTAGGTCAAAGGTCAAGGTCACAGGGACTCGGAAGAGTTAAATGGTTTCCGGATGATAACTTGAGAACGCTTGAGCCTAGGATCATAAATTTTGGTACACAGGTGTAACATCATGAAATGCAGGTCAAGTTTGACTTTGAGGTCTGTAGGGCAAAGGTCAAGGTCACAGTGACTCAGAACAGTTAAACGGTTTCTAGATGATAACTTGAGAATGCTTGGGCCTAGGATCATGAAAATTGATAGGGAGATTGGTTATGACTAGCAGATGACCCCTAATGATTTTGAGGTCAGTAGGTCATAGGTCAAGGTCACAGTGACCCAGAACATTTGAACAGGTTTTGGACAATAACTTATGCTTGGGACTAGGATCAGGAAACTTAATCTAGAGACTGATCATGTCAAGATGTCAAGCAGATGACCCATATTGATTTTTGAGTTCCAAAGGTCAACGGTCATTTAAACCTTTTACTGACAATAACTTGAGAACGCTTGGGTGGAGGATCATGAAACTTCATAGGGAGGTTGATCATGACTAGCAGATGACCTCTATTGATTTTGTGGTAAGTAGGTCAAAGGTCAAGCAAGTTCGGCTTTGACATTGGCTTAGTTCTGTGACAAGGCCATATTGTGGGGGTATAATTCGTCACTCCTGTGACAATTCTAGTTTCATTTTTCATGACTTATTTGAGAATTTAAACTGACTGCAATGACCTAAAAGCAAAATGGAATAAAAAAAGGAAATTATTTGGATATTTGACCTTTGTTCAGAGAAGAAAAAAAACACAAGGTCTTTTTCTGAAGTAAAAATATGGTTAGGGGCAATTTTGGTGGATGAATCAGAACACTGCAAACACAAGAAATTTTCAAATATGGCCTGCCTAGCTAGACTGCACCAGGAGGCCAGTGAGGAATATTGTGATGAATCCTGTGGATTGTAAGCCACAATCCTTTAATTCTTTAATCCATGCCAAAATTCAAAAGACAATAGTTAACATCATAATGACAGCTGGAAATTATCCTTTTATTACTTAAACCCTGTAATGGTTTCAACATTCTCCAGCTACTAGAGAAAGTTTTCCAGCTACTAGAGAAAGTTCTTCAGCCATAGATTCATAGCAATTCATTTACATGGACATTAAATGGATAGTCAAGATTTTTTTGAAAGAAAGAGATCTTTGATTCATTTATTCTATCTTGCTAAAAAGAAACAGAAAGAATGTTTTGTCCATTGAAATCTTGCTGTGATGGTTGCTATATGACTATGTGAAGTAGAGGGGCCTCCGTGGCCAAGTGGTTAAGGTCACTGACTTCACATCACTTGTCCCTCACCGATGTGGGTTCGAGCCTCACTCGGGCGTTGAATTCTTCATGTGAGGAAGCCATCCAGCTGGCTTACGGAAGGTCGGTAGTTCTACCTGGGGTCTTCCTCCATCAAAGCTGGAAAGTCACCATAATTATGACCTATTACTGTGTCGGTGCGACGTTAAACCCAACAAAATAAAATAAATAAATATATGTGAAGTCGCAAAAACGTAACTGTGACAAACTGTCAGTCTAGAATCTGACAAACAATCTTAGATAATACTACCTTGTCCAGTGTAAAAATGAATGGTCACAAAAAGAAGAGTTGAATGTTAATCTTATAGCTATTTTCACCTAGCATCCATATTTCTGGTTAATCTCATAGCAAGAAAAAAAATCTACCTATTTAGCAAGTATGTAAAATGAGAGAAATATGACTTCTACAGTGACCTTTAAAGGATTTTATTTTATCCTGTGTATCTCTCTAACTTGTCTCGATTGATGTTAGAATAGAAAAGAAGTTGAAGAAACAATAAAATAGGGGCGACAAACGCAGTGAAACTTTAGAAGCTTGCTTATAATAGGCAGGTAATAATATACAGTGTAATTTGAATGCTTCCAGCTTTAATAAAAGATAAATTTTAATCTTTGACTTCCGTAGTATTAAAATGAGTTTGATCATGCAACGCTTGATGACTAAATAATCGTGTGTGGTTTCCGGTCTGCGTTCTGGTAGAATTGCTAGTACCTTAAAAAGTTGTTCAAGTAAAGAAGTCCAGAATATCTGATTTAACCAGAAGTTAAATCAACAGTGAGGAAGGATATTGTATATGATATTATTTTGTCATGTCTGGTGTTTTGTTTACAAAATGAGTGAATCATGCGACAGCTGGTACTGGGCTGTCCATGTCCTGATGAAAATCTTGATATTCCTTGTGAAGCATTCTAGATTAAGTTTCACTTTGCATATCACTTTTGTGCAAGATGATATTTTGTGGTCAACCCTTATTTGGTCTTATGTCTTCTACTGTAATATAAGATAATTTCGTTTAATCTTTATGTACGAGCTTTTTTTCTGAATCTCTTAACCAACAATTATTTGCAAAATAATCACAAATTTGAAATCCTTGTTTCCCAATATAATTTTCCAGATAATTATGCTTTTAAGTGGTATTAGAGTGAAAATAAGGGTCAAAATGTGAGAATCATCAGTTTTGTGAGCAGATGTTATCATTAATTGATTGTCACCTCCTATAATTACATGCCAATACCAGGAGCCAAACTATTCACTGGTTTGAAGCAAAACAGTAAAAGATGACATTAGTGAGGACAGTATTTAAAAGCATTGTTTAAGTGAAAGAGTGCACATTTTAGGGTTTTCATGTCTCGGAAATGTATGCTGCTTTCTCCTTGATTCGAGCATCTTAAATCTTTTAGGGGTGTGCATATTTTTGTAAACCTGTTCAGTTAAATAATTTTTGTTTGTTGTTACAAAAATATTTGCTTTTAACAATGGACACTAAGAATTACAATGTTATCATCTTTTATACCTCTATGTACTTTTTTGCACGAGACTGAAGGAGGTCAAACTCCACATCAGTTTATAACTTTCTCATCGATTCGAGCCCTTTGTTTTGTAGGTCAATAAGTGTTAATGTTTGCACAGTCTATTTCCATAAAGCAAATTTCTATCAAGATTGAATTCTTGTTACAACAGTAGAATTATGCTCAGGATGCTTTTAATTTGAAATTTGGGCTCACAATATTACCCACTGTGTAATTTCCTTTTGTAATAAGCAATTTTTGATGCAAAATATTAAAACAGGTATTTACTCAATTTTTCAGTGGTTTCAAGACATATTTTCCAAGGCATTTTAAAATGTAAATGACACAAGTTTCTCATGGAAGAACATGCTACATGAGCATGCATTTTACTAAAACAAAAGGGCTCGAATCGATGAGAAAGCTCGAATCGACGAGAAACAGAAAAATTTCTGTAGCGATTGAAGGTTTTTCCTTTGTATCACAACTAAAGTTATTCACTGGACACTGACAAAGAAGCCGTATATTAAATATATGCAAATTACAAGAAGACCTTGCTGAGTTCATTTGTAGAAATTAGTTCAAGAAACTGTACAGAGATTTTCTTTTGCCTGTAAAGTACCATTTAAATAGTGTAGCTTTTACATTAACTGAGTGAAATAAAACTAAACATTACAAGTGGAGCTATTTTAGAATGAGCATGTTTTCTGTCATGTTATCAATGGAGGAAGATAAATGGCCCATTAGCTGTCTACTCTGGCCTGACTGAGGGTCATTGGATGATAGTGGTCATCTTAGGTTGCAGGGTAAACAGAGGTCAGTGAGAAAGAGAATAATGGAAAAAGAAAGAAAGAACAAAGAGGACAAGATGTGACTTTGATGTTTAGATGCAGTTGACAATATTGCATTTATTGCAACTGGGAGAGAAAGCTTTGCAAGGGAGATTATGATAACAACAGATTACTAAATTCTAGGAATAAGGGTTTACTGCTACGTCTTTGCAGATTTCTCTCCCATTCACTGTCTTTACAGAGTTTTTCCCCTTTGGATGTCTTTGATTGTCTTTGTAGAGATCTCTCATATTGGTTGTCTCTCATTTCATTAGATGAACCCCCAGAAAGGATCTGTAGTTCTTCCACTTTCTCATCAAAGTTTGATAGAACATTCTTCAGGGACTGAAGTTCAATTTTAAGGTAGTGCTCAGTAACAATCAGTGTTGAGTTTAAGTTTTGAACTTATTTTTCATACTCAGTTTTTAGCGCACCTGTCACAAAGTGACAAGGTGAGCTTTTGTGATCACATGGCGTCCGTCGTCCGTCCGTCCGTGTGTCAGTAAACTTTTGCTTGTGACCACACTAGAGGTCACATTTTTCATGGGATCTTTATGAACGTTGGTCAGAATGTTCATCTTGATGATATCTAGGTCAGGTTTGAAACTGGGTCACGTGCGGTCCAAAACTAGGTCAGTAGGTCTAAAAATAGAAAAACCTTGTGACCTCTCTAGAGGCCATATTTTTCATGGGATTTGTATGAAAGTTGGTCTGAACGTTCATTTTGATGATATCTAGGTCAGTTTCAAAACTGGGTCAACTGCGATAAAAAACTAGGTCAGTAGGTCTAAAAATAGAAAAACCTTGTGACCTCTCTAGAGGCCATACTTTTCAATGGATCTTCATGAAAATTGGTCAGAATGTTCACCTTGATGATATCTAGGTCAACTTTTAAACTGGGTCACGTGCCTTCAAAAACTAGGTCAGTAGGTCAAATAATAAAAAAACCTTGTGACCTCTCTAGAGGCCATTTTTTCATGGGATTTGTATGAAAGTTGGTCTGAACGTTCATCTTGATAATATCTAGGTCAATTTCAAAACTGGATCAACTGCGTTAAAAAACTAGGTCAGTAGGTCTAAAAATAGAAAAACCTTTTGACCTCTCTAGAGGCCATATTTTTCAATGGAACTTCATGAAAATTGGTCAGAACTTTTATCTTGATGATATCTAGGTCAAGTTCAAAACTGGGTCAAATAAAAAACGATGTCATACTCGGTTCAAAACTGGGTCATGTGGGGACATGTGAGCGATTCAGGACCATCATGGTCCTCTTGTATAATTTTAGACCCTGGTAAAATAAAATTTACTTATATTTAATGGGTGTGTCGTGTGTTACAGTTCCACGACTTTAACTAGATCACATTTCATATTGACAGTATTCATTATTGAGGGTGATCATATTAAAAAAAATGAAATTGTATCTGTCACTTTACTATCATAAGGTATACAATTACACGTTTTATAATAGGTTAGAAGTATTCTAAACAGCGCCTTAGTTTTAAAACAGTCACAAGATATCGTAACTGACAGTGTGTGTACGTAAGAAAAGTTGACACGTAAACAAATGATGTTTCGCAAATGTATATGCATAGTAATTATGTGAAGTATGTAATTGTTCAAATTGGTTTGGTTAATTTGCAATATTGAATTTTTATTATCAGAATGCAAAAAAGGAGCTCTGAACCCAGGGTTATAGGCCAATACTATTAACTTGTTTATTTTTATCAATGAAATGTTACCCCGACCTACTATAGTTAATATCTTATAGATAAGCCCGGCTATTAATTATGTTGACTTCAGTATTTATACAACATAATATACATTGTAGATAAAAACTGTGTATTAACTCTGAAGAAAAAAGAAGTGTTAATGATATTTAATGGTGCATTTTTATCTTAAGATTAACCACTTAAGCCTGGCATTTTGTCTGAATGTCTGATATTTATTGGGATAGTATTGGGAAAAATAAGATTTTTGGTGATTATACATATAGGAAATGTAAGAATACAATATATACCATAGAAATTATCACAGATTTTGTAATCTAATACATTTTAATAGATTTTAATTGTTGAATTATGGTTATTTTATAAAACTTAACATGAGCCATTAAGAAATGCAGTTTTAATGTTACCCTATGCCGAATAATTTGTTCACTTTTCATGCATCTTTCAAATTTACAAAATGTTTAGGGAAAAATTTAGTGAAAATTTTAGTGAACTTGATAAAAATGAAGAGAAGGAAAATCTTTTTTGCTATGTTTTTATTTTTGTAAATGAATGTAAAGTGTGATTTATGGGTCAAACTTATGGATGATATTGCACAAATAAAGAAGATACTTATGTAAATATTTATACGAAAATTTTATATCCGTGGAATAATAAAAAAGGCATACAAGTTTCATTTATGTGTTATTGTATCAAGGAAGTTGGAAAATTATATTGTCAAATAACCCAGAAATTGTAAACTATGTTTATTAGATGTAGACATGTTTCGGTTTTGAAATGTTTAGAAATAGGATGAAATGTTTACAATTTCGATGAAAGGGAAGTTAAAATATGAAAAGGAATATAGGAGGAAAATTAATATATTCTTTGAAAAGGAGATATGTGTATAATGATATGTAAATGGAGTTAGAGTCTATTATAGAGGTGAGTCTTAGGTCAAGATCAGATCATAAATCAAAATTTGTGAAATGCATAAAATTTTGCAACCACAGAAGACAGAACTAACAAGCTGCTTTACCAGAAGTTCTTATATGTTAAAAGGAGCCATCCATGTTCGATTATACTGTGCATCTAAGAAAATCATCACCCATTTCTGTAATGATGTTCTATAAGGCTGGTACGAACAGCCACTAAGTGGTACATATTATATACATTATACCATATTTATATAGCACTATTTTCATGTTAAACATGTTCAGAGGGGCTTTACATTTATAATATACATATAAACATACTACGGTGGGCACTTGAGGTTGCCAGTTCATCCTACAGAGTGATTCTGACCACAGGGACAGATCAAGGGAAACAAGCCTCAAGAACAGGAGAGAGAAATTTTAGATAGAAGCATGTCTGGCTAACCTAACCCAGCAGTTTGTGAATACACAAACTGTACATCCAAAATTTTCTTCCCTTATGGGCTGATGTCTGGTGATGGTCATTTTATGTCTGTTTCCTGCAAAAAGTCCATTCTTTCACCACTATCTTAGATTGAATCTCCCTGCTAGTGGTACTGGATTTTGTAGCAATGTTAATCTGTTCTCAAGAAGTAATTCAACAACTTCTCTACAAGTTAGGTTTACAGTTGTTTGGAGGAATTACCTGTAAAACACTATAAAAAAAACCCCAATCTACTGCTATCATGTGCTCGTGGGCCTGAAACAACACATATAGAGAGGCATTTAGAGTCAGTCGTCCACAGGTACCACATAACATAAATTGCTCTGAATGTGCTGACTTTAAATCCAACCACCAGTCTTTTTTTCTCTTTCTTTTAACACGTACATTTTGTCATCAATTATGCCTTGGTTCAGTTGTGTAAAGTTACTGCCTCCGAATTTGATACATTTTCAAATATTAATAAATTGGTGATATTGAGCAGACGGAACTTCATTCAAATATACATTATATCAATTATAGCGGGAGGTCGAATATGATATAGATCATTAATTTTAACTTTTGAAGCTTTTAAAAGAAAGTTACTAAAGTCAACTGCAGGTCAAACAGGTTAAACATCGGTAATTTCAGTAAATAGACCAGTTAAATGACATCTGACATGCAAGTTAAGGCAACTTTGATGGGAACTATTTGTATGGTATGCAAAACAGCTTTCAGTTTACATTAGTAAATACATACATGTACAAATAGAAAATGTTAATACTTTTGGACCTTGGAACAGTGGGAATGCTCAGTATGAATATCTACAGTCTTAGTTGGCAGACCAGTCTTGAAACTGTGCTTTGATTGGCTGATTCTGAACTCATTCCTTGCTGAATTTATATAATGAACTTGTCAATCTTCCAGTTTGGACAGTACCATTAACTGTTAAAAGGGGTGCATACCTAAAAGGTACTGACTGAATAGCGAACAGTGTAGGTCATGATCAGACTGCACAGATGTGCAGGCTGATCATGATCTGCACTGGTCACAAAGGCAGAACCAGTCATGCCCAGCATGGTAAGGGTTAATGACCAATATCAATACTGCATTTTGAGTCTGTTCTCCAAACTGCTTGATAGCATAGGACACTGATATACATACAGTATTTTTAATAGTGGACTATAGGATAACTAAAATCAGGGAAATTTACTCAAACTGATCACTTTCAACAAAGTAAAATTGATGAAACTAGCCACTGTAGAGAACCCATTAAAAAGATAAGGTAATTGGTCACTATACAAAACTAAGGTTACTTACCACTATACAAAACTAAGATTACTTACCACTGTATAAAACTTACGGTTACTGATCACTATATAAAGCTAAGGTAATGAAGGTAAATGAAGGTATAGAAAGAAGGCAACAGCTCGATTGGCCCAGTATATGTAAAGTAATTGAGATTTATAAAACTGAAAGTCAGAAAATACTAAATGAAGGTAGCTCATTTAGAGGTTGTAAGTCACTGTATCTATATCAGTAACAAGTTTGTGGGCCACTGACTTGCACGCTTTAGCAATGCAGGTAACTTACCACTATTTAATTTGTGAAATTTTTCCTTCAGAAAGTTTACTGAGGTCAAAGGTCAACAGATACATATTGAAGGAGAACAGAAATGTATGTTAAATCAATGATGTGTTAATCTAGAAAAAGGAAAATCTCATTTTTGTTAACTGAGATATCTTTAACCATGATCTACACTTATTTCCAGGATGATACAAGTCCAGGCAAAGATGACAGTCACAAACCAATCATTAAGGGTACATTTGGGCAGAAGGAACGAGAGAAGACGCCCCCGTTCAGCAGGTTTGCACGGGATTCCTGGCGTCAGTCCCTTGGAAATCAACCCAACATGTTCAAATGGCTCGAGGCTCAGGAACGGCAGGAAGAAAGAATTAAACAGGTAATATATTAGTCTTAGTATATAAAAGTTAGGCAAATGGTCTTTATTATTTTGCTTTATCCCATCATGTTTTATCAGCATTCAGAGTTTCAAGACTCCATACATGCAAGCCTGTATCAGGTAATTGTGCTTAGGTAAGCATCTGCTAAAAGTTGTCTAAAATAGTGACCTAGTTATTTGCTATACATTTATTTATTATCATTTAAACTTTGAATTTAGGTGTAACAAGTACAGCTGAATTGCCAAAAGTTTAAAAGTTTCTCTGCACTTGCAGTTAATAATCAACACTGGCCACATCTTGCAAGTGTCATAAATCATTCATTAGGACAAAACTATGCATTGTGCATTACTCTGCATATTTGTAAATCAATTTTAAAGCAATTATGGTGAACCATTCTTGTCAAAGTTTTGTTCAGTTTCCAGATTTACTGCGCTTTCATTATATAATTTATTTCATGCATGATACATATATTAAGGTGTGCAAGTGTGCATATACAGTAAAAGCTCTGAAAACCGGACTCTATCCGGACCAAGCCAAAGGTCCTGTTTCAGAGGGTTCCAGTTTTCAAAGGATTTTTGCACAGATTTGTGTGAGGTTCATTTTATTATGTATGTCCATTCTAATTTGTTTATCTGAAGGTACTATGTTTTTTTATAAAATGTCTTTTAGTTTTTGTTATTGTTTAAATCTGCATTGTATTTGTCTGTTACATATATAATCTGTAAATCTACATCATTCATCACAAAAATCTCCTTTTTAGCTCATCTGATTTTTAGCTCGACTATTCATAGAATAGTGAGCTATTGCACTCGCCCATGCGTCGGCGTCGGCGTCGGCGTCTGCGTCCGCGTCCGCGTCCCGATTTTGGTTAAGGTTTTGTATGTAAGCTGGTATCTCAGTAACCACTTGTGGGAATGGATTGAAACTTCACACACTTATTCACTGTGACAAACTGACTTACATTGCACAGGTTCCATAACTCTATTTTGCTTTTTTACAAAATTATGCCCCTTTTTCGACTTAGAAATTTTTGGTTAAGGTTTTGTATGTAAGCTGGTAACTCAGTAACCACTTATGGGAATGGATTGAAACTTCACACACTTATTCACTGTGATGAACTGATCTACATTGCACAGGTTCCATAACTCTATTTTGCTTTTTTACAAAATTATGCCCCTTTTTCGACTTAAAAATTTTTGGTTAAGGTTTTGTATGTAAGCTGGTATCTCAGTACTTACTAATGGGAATGGATTGAAACTTCACATACTTGTTCACTATCATGATCTGACATGCACTAAGCAAGTCCCATAACTCTACTATCTTTTTTTTTCAAAATTATGCCCCTTTTTCGACTTAGCAGTTTTTGGTTAAATTTTTGTATGTAATCTGATATCTCAGTATCCACTAATTAGAATGGATTGAAACTTCACACACTTGTTCACTGTCATGATCTAACATGCACTGTGAAGGTCCCATAACTCTACTTGGCATTTTTACAAAATTATGCCCCTTTGACTTAGCAGTTTTTTGTTAAGTTTTTGTATGTAAGCTGGTATCTCAGTATCCACAAATTGGAAAGGATTGAAACTTCACACACTTGTTCACTGTCATGATATGACATGCAGTACAGAGGTTCAATACCTCTACTTTGCATTTTACAAAATTATGCCCCTTTTTCAACTTTTGTATTCATTCAATTGACAAGGCTGTTGAATAGTCGAGCGTTGCTGTCTTCCGACAGCTCTTGTTTGAAAAAAAAATTGATGAGTTATTGTCATCACTTGAGCGGTTGTCGGCGTCGGCATCGGCGTCGGTGTTGCCTGGTTAAGTTTTATGTTTAGGTCAGCTTTTCTCCTAAACTATCAAAGCTATTGCTTTGAAACTTAGAATACTTGTTCACCATCATAAGCTGACACTGTATAGCAAGAAACATAACTCCATCTTGCTTTTTGCAAGATTTATGGCCCCTTTTGTACTTAGAAAATATCAGATTTCTTGGTTAAGTTTTATGTTTAGGTCAACTTTTTCTCTTAAACTATCAAAGCTATTGCTTTGAAACTTGCAACACTTGTTGACCATCATAAGCTGACCCTGTACAGCAAGCAACATAACTCCATCCCGCTTTTTGCAATAATTATTGCCCCTTTTGGACTTAGAAAATCATTTTCTTGGTTGAGTATTATGTTTAAGTCAACTTTTCTCATAAACTATCAAAGCTATTGCTTTAATATTGCAACAATTTTTCACCATCATAAGTGGACACTGAACATCAAGAAACATAACTCTATCCTGCTTTTTGCAAGAATGATGGCCCTTTTTAGACTTAGAAAATCATGGGTAGGACAATATTTCTATTACACAAAAAAATCAGATGAGCGTCAGCACCCGCAAGGCGGTGCTCTTGTTTTAAACATCAGTTAAAATAAGACTTTAAAATGAAAAGAATGTTTCTCTTACCAAGAAAATAGAATTGACTGGCTGCAAAAAGTCATAGAACATGCATCATTTTGAAGATTGATCTTTAATAATTAAGAACATTTATCTTTATAGCTCATCTGAGCATGAAGTGCTCAAGGTGAGCTTTTGTGATTGCCCTGTGTCCGTCGTCTGTCGTCCATAGTCAACAGTTTGACTGTTAACACTCCAGAGGTCACAATTTTAGCCCAATTTTAATGAAACTTGGTCATAATGTTACCCTCAATAAAATCTTGGATGAGTTTGATATTGGGTCATCTGGGTTCAAAAACTAGGTCATCAGGTCAAATCAAAGGAAAAGCTTGTTAACACTCTAGAGGTCACAATTTTGGCCCAACCTTAATGAAACTCGGTCAGAATGTAACTGTCAATAAAATCTTGGACAAGATCAATATTGGATCATCTGGGGTCAAAATCTAGGTCACCAGGTCAAGTGAAAGGAAAAGCTAACACTGTAGATGTCACATTTATGACTGTATCTTGATGAATCTTGGTCAGAATGTTAATCTTGATGATCTTTGGGGTAAGTTTGAATCTGGGTCATGTAGGGTCAAAAACTAGGTCACCAGGTCAAATCAAAGGAATAGTTAGTTAACACTCTAGAGGCCACTTTTATGACAGTATCATAATGAAACTTGGTCAGAATATTAATCTTGATGATCTTTAGTTTGAGTCCAAATCTGGGTCAGGTGGGGTAAAAAACTAGGTCACCACATCAAATCAGAGAAAAAGCTTGTTAACAAACTAGAGGCTACATTTATGACTGTATCTTCATGAATCTTGGTCAGAAAGTTAACCTTGTTGATTGTTAGGTCAGTTTGGAATCTGGGTCATGTGGAGTCAAAAACTAGGTCATCAGGTCAAATCAAAGGAAAAGCTAGTTAACACTTATGACCGTATCTTAATGAAACTTGATCAGAATGTTAATCTTTAGGATCTTTAGGTCAAGTTCCAATCTGGGTTAGGTGGGGTCAAAAGCTAGGTCACCAAGTCAGATCAAAGGAAAAGCTTGTTAACACTCTACAGGTCACAATTTTGGCCCAATCTTAATGAAACTTGGTCAAAATGTTACCCTCAATAAAATCTTGGACGAGTTCGGTATTGGATCATGTGGGGTCAAAAACTAGGTCACCAGGTCAAATCAAAGGAAAAGCTTGTTAACACTTTAGAGGCCACATTCATGGCTATATCTTTTTGAAACTTAATCAGAATGTTTGTCTTGATGACTTCTAGGTCAAGTAAGAATCTGGATCATGTGGGATCAAAACCTAGGTCACCAGATAATAAAATCAAAGGAAAAACTTGTTAACACTATAGAGGTCACATTTATGACTGTATCTTCATGAATATTGGTCAGAATGTTAACCTTGATGATCTTTAGGTCATGTTCGAATCAGGGTCGTGGGGTCAAAACTAGGTCACTAGGTCAAATCAGAGGAAAAGCTTTTTAACTCTCTAGAGGCCATTTTTATGATAGTATCATAATGAAACTTGATCAGAATGTTAATCTTAATGACCTAAAGGTCTAGTTCCAATCTGGGTCAAGTGGGGTCAAAAACTAGGTCACCAGGTCAAACCAAAGGTAAAGCTTGTTAACAATCTAGATGCCACATTTATGAATGTTTCTTCATGAAACTTGGCGAGAGTGTTAATCTTTATAATCTTTAGGTCAAGTTCTGATCTTGGTCATGTGGGATCAAAAACTAGGTCACTAGGTCAAATCAAAGGAAAAGCTTGTTAACACTTTAGAGGCCACATTTATGACCATATCTTAATGAAACTTGGTCAGAATGTTAATCTTGATGATCTCATCTTTAGGTCCATAGGTCAGATGAGCAATACAGGGCCTTCAGGACGAAAAAATGTCATTTTGTGAAAAAGCACCTGTGTTCCAATTATGATTTAGACTACTGAGATATTTTTCATTAAAAGCTGATTTAAATTTAAACACACAGATAAATGTCTTTATGCCAGATTAGGTATATTAGATAGTTAATTGGTAAACAAAATTTTGTCATCTGTTTTTAAAATCAATTTGACAATATGTAAAGTTTGACAATTTTTTTTGGTATTCAGAGGATATTACATGGGGTAGACTTTTGACCCACATGGTGCACCCTAGTCAATGCTTGATTCTTTAAAGTTGTGTGGTTATGTCATATAAAAGTTTAATGTGAAAGTTGAAATGTCTGACATATTTAATTATACAAAGAATTAAAATTATGTTTGATCAGTTTGCAAAGCAGAAAAAATAGAAATTGCCTGAATCTATATTCATGGAGACTTCTTTTCATGATTTTGTGATGTCTCAGTAAAAAAAATAATAAAATCCAGTGAATAAATAAAATAGACAGTTTTTTTTTTAATTCTGAAAAATTTGATACACAGAATTTCATGCAAACAAAACCAGAAGATTTCACATTTGATAAAAAGAATGTAGGCGATACTATTGTGTAGCTCATTTAACAGTTCCAGTTAATTTTATGTTGTTTCAGACTTGTAAACTTTATTTTGTTATTTCAGCATCCAGAGCGACAGGGGCCTGTAGGTGGCAGCACGTACCAGGAGGATGAGGTCGAGGGCCCAGTCAAACCCCCTATACCTCCAGCAAAAAAGTAAGTTCAGCTATATACTGCAGACTTGGCACTTTTTATGCTACTTTTATTTTGTGTTTTCTTTGATGATTTGATAATGTTTAGTCCTTTGAGATCATTCCTCCTCCTCTGCGGATTCATGTTGAGAAGTTGGCAGTTATTTGTGAAGAACAGGTTTATACTGTTACAGAATCCAGGAACTCCGATTACATAACTGAAATACTGTGGAAAAACAATGCTTAAACCCAAAACAAACAAAACAAATCTTAATATACGAAAGTTTAAAAGAACATACGATTTGTAGCTTGTTTTACTGTTAGAGGTAACGCTGCTTACTACATTGGACTGGAATTTTGCTTGTTGCTCTTTTTGCAAATATTAATGAAAATAAAACTAGCATCTACTATTACCCAATTTTCATAAATACCAATTGATAATCAAAATGTATTGCACTGTAGATTTGGTATTTTTCTTATGATATGGTAAGAGGTTGGCTCTGTTATTAAATCACATCTTATAGCTGACTTAATTTCATTTCCTGTTTTATTTGATTTGTTTGGTTAAACTGATGCAGTTTATGTCATTATATTATGGTGACTTTACATCTTTTAATTATGGAGACACAAGGTGTGCCTCAGGACATTATTGTATGCACAGACAAGCACCTAAGTAGAATAATGACCTTCTGAAAGTCAGTTGGTTGGCTTCCTAAAATGTTTGTTTGTTTGTTTGTATTGGGTTTAACGCCATTTTGCAACAATATTTTAGTTATGTAATGGCGGGCAGTTAACCTAACCAGTGTTCCTGGATTCTGTACCAGTACAAACCTGTTCTCTGCAAGTAACTGCCACCTTCCCCACATGGATCAGAGGTGGAGGACCAATGATGTCAGACACAATGTCTTTTATCAAATTGTCACGGAGAACATACGCCTAACCAGGGGATCGAACTCCCGACCCTGCAATCCATAGATCTGCTCTCTCCCTACTGAGCTAAGTGGGCGGGCTTTCCTGAAATGAAACCAAATTTTAAATCCCAAGCAGAGTTTTGAACCAACAAATGTTAGGGGCTAGTGATTCAAAGTTGGTGACCTCAACAACTCTGCAAATGATTCCACTCAGTCATGATTGTTTTGAATTGATACAGTTTGTGAATGTTATTAAAACAGAGAAAATGAAATACAGTTGAATATCGTTACCTCGATATCGGTTACCTCGATACTCCGGTTAGCACGATGTGTTTTAGTCGGTCCCGATTTTTCCCTATATATTCTAATGTAATTATTTATCATTACCTCGATATAATTAGCTCGATATTTTGTTTAGCGTGATGAGATTTTTCAGTCCCGTCAACTTACCTGTAATGTTTTTACATCTGGTTTCGTCGATATCACAGCGTGTCAAAAAATATCCATGTTATTTGTAAGGTGTAAAAAACAACCTATTGTTGTCCGGCGATGTATTAATCATAATCAAGTTAGTGTGTTTGTTATTTAATCTTTATTCCAATTCAAATGTTAGGAAGTTTGCATTTAATTCCCAATAATTAGTCTTATATAAAACAGAGTGCAAGCGGGCAACTTGTTTTCCAATATAACAACTAATTTGGATGAAATATTTTTCTGTATCTGCCATTTAGGATTGAGTAATAATATGCGTATTACACAGGGAAATTTTCGTTATCGAAGCATGGAGTCAAAATGACTACTCAACTAGGAACATTACAGCTGCATTCAGACTTGTTTATGGGAGGAATAAAATGCTAATGTTTACACGTTTATTTTGAAAAATTTAAAACTTAAATGTATGTATGTACTATGTAATTATGATGTTTATTTGTCAATAAAATTAAAATCGTATTTATGTTTTATATTATTTTTTCCCCTTTCAAACCCTCTGAAAAAAACAACAACATTGGATATAGTGACAATATAGACGTCAGACACAAGTATAAATTAGTTTCAGATAGTCGATATCGTTACGTCGAACTTCGGATACGTCGATGCAATTTTTACAGTCCCTTGAATATCGAGGTAACGGTATTGGACTGTATACTTAAATGGTTAACAAGTTTATTTACGGTGAAATGATTTGCTTCTGTGGGCATAAATTTCTTAGTTTTAGCCTCAAATGGCATTTTGATTTAATTTCATGGATTGATTCAACCATGATATCCATGAAAATTCGTCCCACACAAATACTTATGATTTTGCAGTATGTATATTTATAAAAATGATCTAAATTCTAAAAATTTGGCAAGATGTGAGACTTTGGTACTTTATAGTCATTTAATTTCATTAGCATGAAGTTTTGTGGTTATGGGCCAAGTTAGCAGTTTCATGGGGGTATGAATTTATGAGTTTCAACTGTCAAGAGAGTTTTGTTTGTTTGGTGGGATTAATTTCATTGACTGATGCTACCAAGAAATCTATAAAAATTAGTCCCCTCACGAATGTGAATGAATGTACAGTAACTGGTATTGCTTGTATTTCAGGGAAGTTGGTATAGTTCTGTGTTTGAAGAACGATGGTACACCACTGGGTATACATGTAGTACCGGACTTCAATGAGGCTGGAAAGTATGTATTCATCATTACTTCGGAATATTACAGGCTTTCCACTCAGACCTTCTATTTCTGAGCAACTCTTATCTCCCCACCCCATAAAAGGAATTCTAATAGGACAGATTGTACTTTGACAAAAAAAAGGAACAAGCAACAAAGAAATAGTGCCACCATTGTCAGCTACTATATTACATATACCGTATGTTTAAATCAAAATGGTATATTGCAAAAGTGTGTTTTAATTAATTGAAACACTCTGAATCAATCATGTTCACAGTGAATAAATTCTTTATGTTTAAATGAATTAAAACATACTTATGCTATATAATGTTCAACAATATGTGGAAAAGATGTGTTTTGATGTCGGAAATTTTTTGTTCAAAGGTTGTGTATTTGGGGCCGTAGGAAAGAATATTATAGAATTTTGGCTTTCCGGGTGCCATTTATGAGTGCCATTATTAGAGGAAATACTACATTCCGTCTTTATTTGTGACTTTGCTATTTCTGATTCATTACTAATACCATGCATGCAAGGAGAGATAAAAATAAAATTTATAAAAACCACAGTCCTCAAAAATTTGCATAAGGTACTTTTTCTACATCATTAAAACATTACTAGAGAGAACGTGAAATAGAAAATTAATGTACGGAGGGAACAGTCCTCAAAAATTGCTGTAAGACACGTCTTTTCATTAACATAGTTACTGTTTTAAATCACCTTTGCTGAACTTGGATGTATCAGTAAATTGTTGATTATTAAAATTTACAGGGGGCTAACTGGTCTGGTGTTCTTATTAAATCGGAGGGAACATTAAAATGCTGAATTATTTTAACAATGCACTATATAACCATTTGGCTGAAGCCACATTATTTTATACTAATAAAATCAAATTGTTTTATAGTGTTAAATTATTTGACCAAAATGTGCTTGTTTGATAAAAGTTTTATTAATCCCCGCCACGAGTGGTGGGGGGTGGGGTTATAGGAATGGTCTCCATCTGTCCGTCCGTAACACTGTGTCCGCTTTGTATCTCCTAAACCTCTTGAAGGATTTTCATGAAACTTCGGTCAAATGATCACCACATCAAGACAAACGTGCAGAACTTGTGTGTCAGCCATGGCGGCTCAAAGTCAAGGTCACAACTCAAGGTTAAAGGTTTGAGTCTTCCATTTTGTGTCCGCTCTGTATCTCCTAAACCCCTTGAAGGATTTTCATGAAACTTGGGCCAAATGATTATCTCATCAAGACGATGTGCTGAAGTCATGAGTCAGCCATGTTGGCTCAAGGTCAAGGTCACAACTTGAGGTCAAAGGTTTGAGCCTTCCATTTTGTGTCCGCTCTGTATCTCCTAAACCCCTTGAAGGATTTTCAAACTCTTTGATGTCGTCATACATGGTCTATAAAATATACTTAACAGCGTCAATGCTTCCACCCAGTACCATCAACCCTTTGACTATCCATAACATCGGCGGGGGATATAGCTGTCTTTCAGCCTGCCTTGTTCTTATTAGTCCCCTACTGGTTGAAAACCAGTTTCGGGGACTATAGGAATGCACTTTTCAGTCCGTCCGTCCACAATTTTGTGTCCGGTCCATAACTCTGTCATCCATGAAGAGATTTTAATATTACTTGGCACAAATGTTCCCCATGATGAGACGACGTGTCATGCGGAAAACCCGGACACCTAGCTCAAAGGTCAAGGTCACAATTGGAGGTCAAAGGTCAACAGGGCTTTTTTCCTGTCCGGTCCATTACTCTGCCATCCATGAAGAGATTTTAATATTACTTGGCACAAATGTTCCCCATGATGAGAGGATGTGTCATGTGCAAATCCCGGACCCCTAGCTCAAAGGTCAAGGTCACAATTGGAGGTCAAAGGTCAACAGGGCTTTTTTCCTGTCCGGTCCATAACTCTCCCATCCATGAAGAGATTTTAATATTACTTGGCACAAATGTTCCCCATGAGGAGACGACGTGTCATGCGCAAAACCAGGACCCCTAGCTTAAAGGTCAAGGTCACAATTGGAGGTCAAAGGTCAACAAGGCTTTTTTCCTGTCCGGTCCATAACTCTCCCATCTATGAAGGGATTTTAATATTACTTGGCACAAATGTACCCTCATAATAAGATGATGTGTCATGCACAACTTTCAGACCCCTAGTTCAAAGGTCAAGGTCACACTTAGCAGTCAAATGTTAACATAGCATGAACAGGGTCTGTTTCGTGTCCGGTCCATTACTCTGACATTCATTAAGGGATTTTAATATCACTAAGCACAAGTGTTCCCCATGATGAGACGACGTGTCATGCGCAAATCCCGGACCCCTAGCTCAAAGGTCAAGGTCACAATTGGGGGTCAAAGGTCAACAGAGTTTTTTTCCTGTCCCGTCCATAACTCTGCCATCCATGAAGGGATTTTAATATTACTTGGCACAAATGTTCCCCATGATGAGACAACATATCATGCGCAAAGCGCAGACCCTTAGCTCAAAGGTCAAGGTCACAATTGGAGGTCAAAGGGCAATAAGGTGTTTTCCCTGTCCGATCCAGAACTCTGTCATCCATCAAGGGATTACAATATTACTTGGCATAAATGTTTCCCATGGTGAGATGACGTGTCATGCGCAACACCCAGTACCCTAGCTTAAAGGTCAAGGTCACACTTTGAGATCAAAGGTCAAGAGGATTTTTTTCCTGTTCGGTCTATAACTTTGTCATGCAAAGCAGGATTTAGATATCAGTTTGCACAAATATTCCCCGGGATGAGACAACATGTCATGCGCAAGAACCAGGTCCCTAGGTCTAAGGTCAAGGTCATATTTAGAGGTCAAAGGTCAAATTCAAGAATGACTTTGTAAGGAACATTTCTTCTTCATGCATGGAGGGATTTTGATGTAACTTGGACCAAATGTTCACCACCATGAGGCACCCTTGTTTTTAGAATTACGTCCCTTTGTTTTACTATAAATAGATTTTATTGTAACTTTTTTATTACTGGCGGTAGAGAAAAATCGAGACTACTTTTCTGTGGTACAGCATGCATGTTACATCCAATTTTTAGGTGTATTTTGACCTATCTCTACCTGGTAAAGAGTTTCTTGTAGACTTATATTATATAGATTTTTTTTTTTTTTTTTTTTTTTTTAAAGATTAATTTCCCTTTGTTGTTACTATAAATAACTTACATGATAACATTTTTATAATCAGCCAAAAAAATTCAATATGAAAACAACTGTGGGTTTTTATATATGCATATATGCACATTTTAATCCAAGTGTGTTGTTATCACATATTGTATATGTAGAACAATATTGTTTATACATCATTGACAGATATCAGTTCATTATGTTATACTGCAGTAGAGAAAATTAGGTGCCTTCCAGTAGGGGACTTTGTATTGCATGGCAATACTTCATTCACTTGTTTGATATGAATTATATCATTTATAGGTATCATGCAGTAGTAAGGCATTGTTAAATGTAAACAAACAAACAGATTACGTAAGATAAACCCATATATAACTTTGCTGATACAAAACACCAGTTCCTCGGTGCCTGTACTGTAACATGCTCCATTTCAATTTGAAGTACAAAATGTAATGTTTTCCCTGCGAGTTTGATTCCTAGGCCCGTATTGTTTTATTATTAGATCTGTAGTTATTTTTTTCAAAACAAACTTGATTGAAACAAGTATCTCCTATATATTTTATATGTTTTGCCACTGGTACAAACATATATCCACTTGATTATGATACTTGTTTTTGTATGTTACAGAGAGAGTGGTTTAATGGTACAGGGCATAGAGCCAGGAGGAAGGATAGATCAGGATGGCCGACTCAAAGTCCAGGATAGAATTATAGAAATCAATAATTTAGATCTCCACAATATCACCTTTCCAAAGTTTGTACTAAATACTCTGCTTTTAGTCACATAGTTTCCATATTATAGTAGTTTTGTGAGAGAAGTCTACATGGGCCTGACTTGCCCGTTAATTATATGGGTTTGAAACTTCACTTGGGATATAGAATTCTTTTCATGAGAGTATGCTCTCAAACTGGCCAGTGAAAGATTTGTGGTTCTATCCAGGTGCCCGACCTATGCCTGAAATTATTATTATTATTATACCAGATTTATATAGCGCCCTTTTCATGATCAATTTCACGTTCAAAGGCGCTTTACATAGTTCAGATGCAGCCACACAGGGCGCATAATTCATCCTGTGCTAGTACAGACACAGAGGGATCTGACCAAAGGGACAGAGTGAGACAAAGCCCCCACGACATAGAGATCAGAAATCAGATACAGGCTTGTCCGGCTAACTTAGCCTAGCTCGTTGCGAATAGACAGTCTGGTTCTTTAACATGCTCAGTGTATAGCACTGATACACGCAAGGATTGCCTGGGTTCCTGACCAGTACACCTCTAGTTGGGTGGGAAACACTGAAAAGCGTTTCTGAAAATTCCCGTGTAGCTGCCGGGGATCGAACCTCCGACCTCAGGATTGGAAGGCCAGTGTGCAAACCACTGAGCTATCCGTCCACCAAAATTCTGGTCAAAGGGGCACCTTTGGGGTCTTCTGCAGACAGAGACGCCTTGTGATCTAACTTATAGCATCGCTTAAAACCCAACAAAACATTTTAAAAATCTGCAGGTCCTCTGAAAGTGGACATTTCATGATATCTGTTTCTTTCATTGCTTCCTTGCCTTATAAGGAATAAACAATCTTCCTGAAGCTGGTTGTTAGGTTCAGTTAGCTTAGCTCAATAGATAAGAGTACTAACTTCCAGTCTGAAGGTCGTAGGTTTGAATCACAGGCTAAGCATATAATCTCTGTGTTGACCGACCTTGATTCATGTGGGGTAGCTGTCTGTTGCTTAGGAAAACAGGTCAATGCAGTCTGGAATCCAGGAACAGTGGTTAGATTAAGTGACTGCCATAATGATAAAAGCTTTTTTAGCTCATCTGATTTTTTGAAAAAAAATGATGAGTTATTGTCATCACTTGAGCGGTTGTCGGCGTCGGCGTCTGCGTCGGCGTTGCCTGGTTAAGTTTTATGTTTAGGTCAGCTTTTCTCCTAAACTATCAAAGCTATTGCTTTGAAACTTGGAATACTTGTTCACCATCATGTGCTGACCCTGTATAGCAAGAAACATAACTCCATCTTGCTTTTTGCAAGATTTATGGCCCCTTTTGTACTTAGAAAATATCAGATTTCTTGGTTAAGTTTTATGTTTAGGTCAACTTTTCTCCTAAACTATCAAAGCTATTGCTTTGAAACTTGGAATACTTGTTCACCATCATAAGCAGACCCTGTACATCAAGAAACATAACTCCATCTTGCTTTTTGCAAGAATTATTGCCCCTTTTGGACTTATAAAATCAGTTTTCTTGGTTAAGTTTTATGTTTAGGTCAGCTTTTATCCTAAACTATCAAAGCTATTCCTTTAAAACTTGCAACACTTGTTCACCATCATAAGCTGACCCTGTACATCAAGAAACATAACTCCATCGTGCTTTTTGCAAGATTTATGGCCCCTTTTGGACTTAGAAAATATCAGATTTCTTGGTTAAGTTTTATGTTTAGGTCAACTTTTTCTCTTAAACTATCAAAGCTATTGCTTTGAAACTTGCAACACTTGTTCACCATCATAAGCTGACCCTGTACAGCAAGCAACATAACTCCATCCTGCTTTTTGCAATAATTATTGCCCCTTTTGGACTTAGAAAAATCATTTTCTTGGTTGAATATTATGTTTAAGTCAACTTTTCTCATAAACTAGAAAATATCAGATTTCTTGGTTAAGTTTTATGTTTAGGTCAACTTTTTCTCTTAAACTATCAAAGCTATTGCTTTGAAACTTGCAACTCTTGTTCACCATCATAAGCTGACCCTGTACAGCAAGCAACATAACTCCATCCTGCTTTTTGCAATAATTATTGCCCCTTTTGGACTTAGAAAAATCATTTTCTTGGTTGAATATTATGTTTAAGTCAACTTTTCTCATAAACTATCAAAGCTATTGCTTTAAAACTTGCAACAATTTTTCACCATCATAAGTGGACACTGTACATCAAGAAACATAACTTTATCCTGCTTTTTGCAAGAGCGATGGCCCTTTTTAGACTTAGAAAATCATGGGTAGGACAATATTTCTATTATACAAAAAAAATCAGATGAGCGTCAGCACCCGCAAGGCGGTGCTCTTGTTTAGTTAATGCTTTTTGTTTATGTTTGGATAAAAGTGTTTTATGCTGCTTGTAAAATGTTCTTTATGTACAGCTGGAAGTAAGTTGAGAAGACCAACTTTTGTAAGCAGCTGAAAGACTTGTTGATGTGCATTTATGACATTTCTAATTACTTAATTATTTTTACATTTCTGCTATCCTGTTTTATCAATTTTCTTTGTGCTAAATAATATCTTACTAATATAATTAAAGTATTGTTTGTGATTTATAGAGCTCAGGAGATATTTCGAAATGCTATGAAAACAGACGAGGTGCGATTAAAGGTTGTGAAACATTCCATACCTTTGTTACCAAAGAAAGTGCCACCTGCAGTTCTTCCGAAGCCTCGAGGTCACTCGCCCACAAAACCTAGTCCGCTCACCTTGCCGCCACAGAATCTTGATATAAATTCACCAGTGACCAGTCCAGATGACACAAGCACTCCTCTGGAAAAAACTGCTGAAAGTGCTTCTGACACAAAAGATGTTAATCACACAAAGCAGAATTCGTACAGTTCTAAAGACAGTGGAACAGTGCACACAAGTTCATCTAAAAATACCCCTTCACCTTCAAAGAAAGCCCCACCCCCAGCCCCTCCACAGCGCCACCCCTCCACCACTTTGTCTTCAAATAACGCACCAGAGAATGGTGCAGACAATAACTCAAGTGCTGAAAAGAGTAAATCTAGATCATCTTCACCATCACCTAGTGCTTCAGGAACTTTAACGAAAAAACGTGAAGCAATAATAGCTCCAACAAACACAAAAAAGATTGGGAAAAGATATGACATAGAGTTAGTAAAAGGCCCAGTAGGTCTTGGATTCAGCATTACAACCAGAGACAATCCCACAGGGGGTCCATCCCCCATCTATATAAAAAATATCTTGCCAAAAGGGGCAGCGGTGACAGATGGACGATTAAAAGCAGGGGATCGACTGCTTGAGGTAATTGTTCCTTTACTTGTTAAAGAGAAGTTGCATAATGATAATGTTTTATTATTTGTCTATTATTATGACTGTCTGTCTGTAGATCCATTGCAGGGATTCCGCTGCAATTCGCCAAAATCGCCAATGACGAAAAAAATAAAAAATTGGCGAAAAAAGTTTTTGCTGTAAATGTATTTTTAGCTCACCTGAGCACGAAGTGCTCAAAGGTGAGCTTTAGTGATCACCCTGTGTCCGGCGTCCGTCGTCGTCCGTCGTCCGTCCGTCCGTCCGTCCGTCCGTCCGTCGTCAACAATTTGACTGTTAACACTCTAGAGGTCACATTTTTGGCCCAATCTTAATGAAACTTAGTCAGAATGTTACCCTTGATAAAATCTTGGATGAGTTCGATATTGGGTCATCTGGGGTCAAAAACTAGGACACCAGGTCAAATCAAAGGAAAAGCTTGTTAACACTCTAGAGGTCACAATTTTGGCCCAATCTTAATGAAACTTGGTCAGAATGTTACCCTCAATAAAATCTTGGACGAGTTTGATATTGGGTCATCTGGGATCAAAATCTAGGTCACCAGGTCAAATCAAAGGAAAAGCTTGTTAACACTTTAGAGGTCACAATTTTGGCCCAATCTTAATGAAACTTGGTCAGAATGTTTATCTTGGTAATCTTTAGGTCAAGTTCGAATCTGGGTCAGCTGGGATCAAAAACTAGGTCACTAGGTCAAATCAAAGGAAAAGCTTGTTAACACACTAGAGGCCACATTTATGACTGTATCTTCATGAAACTTAGTCAGAATGTTAAACTTGATGATCTTTAGGTCAAGTTCGAATCTGGGTCATGTTGGATCAAAAACTAGGTCACCCGGTCAAATCAAAGGAAAAGCTAATTAACACTGTAGAGGCCACATTTATGACCATATCTTAATGATACTTGGTCAGAATGTTTATCTTGGTGATCTTTAGGTCAAGTTTAAATCTGGGTCAGCTGGGGTCAGAAACTAGGTCACTAGGTAAAATCAAAGGAAAAGCTTGTTAACACTCTAGAGGCCACATTTATGACTGTATCTTCATGAAACTTAGTCAGAATGTTAAACTTGATGATCTTTAGGTCAAATTCGAATCTGGGTCATGTTGGGTCAAAAACTAGGTCACGGGATCAAATCAAAGGAAAAGCTTGTTAACACTCTAGAGGCCACATTTATGACTGTATCTTCATGAAACTTAGTCAGAATGTTAAACTTAATGATCTTTAGGTTAAGTTCGAATCTGGGTCATGTTGGGTCAAAAACTAGGTCACGGGGTCAAATCAAAGGAAAAGCTTGTTAACTCTCTAGAGGCCACATTTATGACTGTATCTTCATGAAACTTAGTCAGAATGTTAAACTTGATGATCTTTAGGTCAAGTTCGAATCTGGGTTATGTTGGGTCAAAAACTAGGTCACGGGGTCAAATCAAAGGAAAAGCTACTTAACACTTATTTATGACCATATCTTAATGAAACTTGGTCAGAATGTTAATCTTGATGATCTTTAGGTCAATAGGTCAGGTGAGCGATACAGGGCCTTCATGGCCCTCTTGTTTATAATGTGTATTTCTCTGTCTTGCCTAAAAAATCAATATTACCCGCTGGCATTTCCGTTCATGATACACAATACACAGCGTGTCACCAAGCGAGGGATTAGCGATTCGGCATCAATTACACAAGCTGCCACGTGCCTCTTGATCTTTGACTTTAATTTAAACATTTGGATGTAGAACGCGTGACGTATTTTATCTGCAAAATTATTAAGCTCCGCCTTTACATATGTCATTGTTGATTGAAGTAATATGGCGCTGTAGTAAACAAAAGAAAGTCATGTTTCACAGAATGATTTAAAAGACACTTACGGCTGATTTTTAGCTTGACTATTCGAAGAATAAGTAGAGCTATCCTACTCACGTCGGCGTCGGCGTCTGCGTCGGTGTCGGCGTCGGCGTCACACCCTGGTTAAGTTTTTCGTACCAGTCCACATTTTGACAAAGTCTTTTGAGATAAAGCTTTGAAACTTTCAACACTTGTTTACCATCACCATGTCCAGTTATAGGCAAGAGTACATAACTCTGTCAAGCATTTTGACTGAATTATGGCCCCTTTTGACTTAGAAATCTTGGTTAAGTTTTTCGTACCAGTTCATATTTTGACAAAGTCTTTTGAGATAAAGCTTTGAAACTTTCAACACTTGTTTACCATCACCATGTCCAGTTGTAGGCAAGAGTACATAACTCCATCAAGCATTTTGGTTGAATTATTGCCCCTTTTTGACTTAGAAATCTTGGTTAAGTTTTTCGTACCAGTCCACATTTTGACAAAGTCTTTTGAGATAAAGCTTTGAAACTTTCAACACTTGTTTACCATCACAATGTCCAGTTGTAGGCAAGAGTACGTAACTCCATCAAGCATTTTGACTAAATTATGGCCCCTTTTGACTTAGAAATCTTGGTTAAGTTTTTCGTACCAGTTTATTTTTTGTGTAAAGTGTTTGACATATGGCTTTGAAACTTTTATATCTTGTTCAGTATAATAGTCTCTATCAATAGGCAAGAGTACGTAACTCTCTCATCTTTTTTGGCTGAATTATGGCCCTTTTTGAACTTGGAAATTGGTTCTGTTTTGTGTATGTCCATGTTTTGTCAAGACTATTTGACATATGGCTTTTAAACTTTAAACACTTGTTTATCATTATGATTTCCATCTGAAGGCAAGAGTACATAACTCTGACAACTATTTTGACTGAATTATGGCCCTTTTTGGACTTTGAAATTTGTTCAGTTTTTCTTACAAGTCAGCGTTTTGTCAAAACTATTTGAACTGTGGCTTTGAAACTTTTAACACTAGTTTATCAACATGATTTCCATCTGTAGGCAAGAGTACATAACTCTGTCAACTATTTTGACTGAATTATGGCCCTTTTTGGACTTGGAAATTAGTTAAATTTTTCATATAAGTCCATGTTTTTCCTAGCATATAACTTAACATATTTGCCATCATGGTCACACATTGCCATTTAGTGCAAGACTAATCGAAATCCACAAATACAGGAACATTTTTTGTTTAATTCTTTTTTTTGTTTAGTCTGAAAATCTATGGAAATATTTTGACCCCATTCTTCAATCAATTCTTCGAATAGTCGAGCGCGCTGTCATCCGACAGCTCTTGTTTAACAAGCGGAATCACGAAAGTAGTGTCAGAGTAGCCGTTTCTAAGTTATATTTTGTAGCAAAACTTCGGAATGAACGACTGACAGGACATCCGCGATAAATTCCAATAATTTTTAAATCATGATCGTAGATTGATTTTGGCAAATTCCAATGAAAAACTGCGATAAACAAGCAGAAATCAATGGTAAAAATTAACTCTGGCCATAGAAAATAAGTTACAAATTTTCATTTTATAAATAATGCTAGTCTTGATTGCTTTTTTTTCGTTTGTCACACATTTTCGCGACCCCGATTTCCGATTATTTTGGTCATTCAGAGAAGACCTACATATGCAAATGTATTTTTTAATTTTTGCTGAGAAGTACCCTGCTATTTTGGCAAAGGAATAATAATAATATTTTCTCAAAATTTTGACCAAGAAACACACCAGAGGCTACCATTCCATACCAGTATTTTATCATTTTTCCAGGGGGAAAACCCTCTGACCCCCCCCCCCCCCCCCCCCCCCCACACACACACCCCCATAAGGAAGATACTAACCCCTCCTTTACCTCAAAATTTTGGACCTTAAAATGCACCAAAGGCCACCTGTATTTCAAAATGTTCCATGGGGAAAGCCCCCTGACCCCCCCCCCCCCCCCCTTATCAAAAGGGTACTAACATCTCCATTATCTCAAAATTTTGAACATAAAAATGCACCAGAGGCCTTCATTTCATGCCTGTATTTCAAAAATTTCCAAGGGGGAGAGCCCCCTACCCCACCCACCAATCCCCCAATAAGAGTTTTACAATCAAATAATGAAAAAAACTGTAAAAATGACAAATTGTTGCAACATGCACAGTGTGTTGGAGAATACACCCACTGGACGCCCCCTCCCCCTATGTGTCGTTGACTTCGATATTTTGTGGTGGAAAAAAAATTGGGCCCAGTGGAAACCCTGCATTGGTCAGTCAGTAGATCACTTGGTTTCCATTTGATAAATAGAGAATAATTGGTTTCACAATTACCAAACCTTGTAGAATGCTTGTGGCCAGTACATGGCCCTACAATTTTGGAGGTCAGTAGGTCAAAGTTCAAGGTCACAGTGACATCGGGATGTTCAGTGTTTTCTTTTAATAAATAAAGAATGCTTAGGTTTACTGTCATCAATAGTATAATAGCCTGTGGTCAGCAGAGGACCCCAATCCTTTTGGAGGTAGCAGATCAAAGGTCAAGGGCACAGTTGAGACTTGAAATGGTTTCTGATCAGTAACTGAAGAAAGCTTAGGGTCTAGGGCTGTCAGTCCTCATTGAATGGTTGCCTGTAATCAGTTGATTATCCCTGTTGTTTTTCAGGTCAGGTTAAAGATTAAGTCAACAACTTACATGAGATACGATAAATGACTTTCCTATAGATCTAGCTTAGGATCCAAAAACCATACACAGAAATATTTGCTGTCATGTCCTAACTACAATTAAATATTACAGGTGAATGGCATAGAAATGACGGGTAAAACTCAGGGAGATGCTGTTTCAATATTACGCAATACGACACTAGGAAGTACGGTACACATTGTCGTGTCTCGACAAGAGAATGAAGAAGAAGAAGGAGACGACAGATTTAAGGTTCCACGTGAATTGGTACGTAGATACCTTCAGTGACAGAATGGAAACCCTATTAATATCCCTTAACATAATTATATTCCTATATTTAACCATTCTTATTGGAAATAAAATTAAAATAATGGATATTGTATTAGATTTACATTACAAATGGAATAAATGAGCACAGCATTGCAAATACCACATAAGGGCCTTGTGACCAGCATGGATCCAGATCAGCCTACACATCCATACAGATACGTCTGCTTGCTTATTTTTTTGCATACGAATGCTGAACAATGAGTGTGTAGGCTGATCTGGATCCCTGCTGGTCGCAAAGCCCTTATTTTTGGTTTTGCACAGCAGCGCCCAAATTTCATATTTTTAGTTTAGGTTTTTAATAGTCATTAGGAGCTACTCATTTTATATAAAACTTAGTTATTGTCATAAGGTTATTCTATCAATTAATGATTTTTGTTCTCTTATATACTTCATTTTCATAATATTACTAAAAACTGGAAAAAACTCGGCATTTATTTATACATCTGTGCCTAATAATTGATGCTTGCAGCATAGAGATTGATATATACTGTGAAATTATTTAATATCCTGGTTTCGTCCATAACCACTTTTTCCTTGTGGTTTGAATTCTTGGATTTCACTTAACAAGAAGAAAAAGAATGAAAACCTTTCTTGTTGGTTTGGAATTTAATTTTGTGGACACAGCAACAAAATCAACAAAAAGTAGTCCTCCACAAAAATGAATGATTTCACAGTATTTATTGAGTATATTATGAACATAAGCCTTGCTGTGTTAGACATTAGAATTTTTGTAGCTTCTGTCTTTGTCTGCTAGTGCTGCTTATGAACTGTGAACTTGAAAAGTAACAGTTGTGGTTTTCATGATGCCTGCAAAATTCGAAAACATTAGTTTTCCATTTTTCCCAGAGGTAAAAGTTAATTTTAGCAGTTTTTGAAGAAATAGGTCTATAGGTCTTCTTATCTACATCACAGTTTTTAGCTCGACTATTCAAAGAATAGGTAGAGCTATTGGACTCATCCGTGTGTCAGCGTCCCGAAGTATTTGTATGTAAGCTGGTATCTCAGTAACCACTTTTGGGAATGGATTGAAATATTACACACTTTCATTCATTATGAAAAACTGACTCACATTGCACAGGTTCCATAACTCTGTTTTGCTTTTTTACAAAATTATGCCCCTTTTTCGACTTATATTTTTTCTATAGACAAGGCTGAATAGTTGAGTGTTGGTGTCCTCCGACAGCTCTTGTTGTAATTATTGGCAAAGAACATTGCATCAAGCAAAATGTCTGTTAGTTGTTATTTTTTTGGCAAAAAAATTGCATGGTTTACTGTGAACTGGCTTAAATCTCATGATTTCATCTAGAATGTTTTTTTCATTGGGACTAGAATTCAGGATCTTTCTTTAAAATTTTATTTTTTCAGATTCATATTCATGGATTTGCACTACCTCAGAATTCACAAAAATTATTCCACTACCAATTGTAATGATCTTCCAGTTTATACTCTATCATGTATATTTTTGTTTGACCAAAATTTCACAAAGTTTTAAGCAGACTAATAATAAGAGATAAATTCCCGCCTTTAGTCATAAATCTTTCCCATAAAAGTAACTAAGATTCATGTTTTCGAGAACTTTGTTTTTGCGAAAATTAATTCTTGACGATCATTTCTGATTTTACAGTACTTGATATTATTACATACCCTATATTATTTTCCTGGTTTTCATTTTCAAGTCCATTAAGCATTTATTACAGTTCATGTCAGTCATTGATTAAGAAATATACTTGCGCTTGCTTCTCATTTTAACGAGCATGTCTTGCATTATTTAGCTTAATGTGTCCATGTTGTGTTTCCTACTTTAGTTCATTAGTTTTTTTAAAAGGACATGTAAAATAAGGTTTTAATTTTCAGTTTTGTCTAAATAATGTCTCAAGATAAGATTTGAAGGCTGTTTTTATTTACTCAAATTTAGTTAAAATTCTGGTAAAAAGATATCAGAAGATGTGCCTGGTTAGCTCAGGTGAGTATGAAATTATAAATTGAAAGGGAGTTTGACCCCTGGATGACAATTTGGCAGAGAACAGTATGTCTGAAGTCACTTGTCCTGCACCTCTGTGTCATGTGGAAAAACTGCAATAAACTTGAGTTTGTTCTATTCAGAGTCCAGGAGCACTTGTTATAATAACTTACCATTACATAAACAAATAACGGTTAACATAAACAAATAATGGTAAACTTATCTTAGTGGCCACTGGTAATTATTAAGTAGCCAATTATTTTAAGTGGCTGATCAACTTACTTTACAAATTATACAAATTGACATTTTATATCTAATTTCCATCTGATTTAAGCAAGCACCTGCATTAAGCAGCCATATTGCACCACTCCCTTGACAGGCTGCCTAGTACAGGTTTTGCTGTATTTTTAGACAGGCAGCATTAAACTCAGTAAACATCTAGAAGATAACAGAAGTAATGAAAGAGTCATTCACATTGTTTCATTTACCTGCTGGTTTGAAAAAAAAATTAGAAAAATGAAGAAAACTTCCTTTTAACACGCATAAACTTCTATTTTTTGTTGTGTGGTATTTGATTTAATATGCATAGTCACGTTTTGTTATGGGGTATTGTTTATTGAGTCATATTGACCTCTTTCACCATCACATACCAAATCCATTGTGTAGATTGATTCAGAAATAGTATGATTATTCAGCTGGTCAATTAAGATTAAATTTTGAGAAACTTCCCCTGTACAGGCATGGCATTATTGGATATTGATTGAATTTCTGCTTATGAAACATCCTGGGTCTTGCTTTGATATTTATGATCCATTGTATTAGGTTTCCAGGTCATCAGTTTGGGTGATCAGACAATATATTGCCCAATAACACCATGATGTCCACATGGCCTTTGGAGTCTGTAACAGTTTAACCTAGCTCTTTTTTTATGCAGAAATGTAAAAAGATGCAACATTGGCTCAGTGGAAGAGCATATGCCTTGCTTTAGGGTCTTCAGGGTTTTGATCCCGGACCGGGTCATACAGAACACTACCAAAGTGGTACTTGTAGCTCCCTTGCTTTACGCTCAACATAAAGAGGATAATTCTAGGACTGGTCTGCCTAGTTTCAGTATAACATGACTGGGAGAGGTGTCGTTTGTCTGTCATGTGATATTCTAGTGTGACACAGGGTAAAATCGAGTATTGTGCTTCCTGCTACATAAGTTTTCTAAACACAAAACAAACACAAACATGTGGTGATAGATGTTGAATGCTACATAAGTTTTCTAAACACAGAACAAACACAAACATGTGGTGATAGATGTTGAATGCTACATAAGTTTTCTAAACACAAAACAAACACAAACATGTGGTGATAGATGTTGAATGCTACATAAGTTTTCTAAACACAAAACAAACACAAACATGTGGTGATAGATGTTGAATGCTATTTACTGCTTTATCTGTAGGCAAATTAATCGGTGACCTTGGGGCATTTGCAGGGTAAATGTTAAAGATTGACCTTGAGTCATCTGCAGGACAAATGCTACAGATTGTCCTTGAGTTTTCTGTAGAGAAAATGTTACAGATTGTCCTTGAATCATCTGCAGGAAAAATGTTACAGATTGTCCTTGAATCATCTGCAGGAAAAATGTTACAAATTGTCCTTGAGTCATCTGCAGGGAAAAATGTTACAGATTGTCCTTGAATCATTTGCAGGAAAAATGTTACAGATTGTCCTTGAGTCATCTGCAGAGAAAATGTTACATATTGTCATTGTGTCATCTGCAGGGAAAATGTTACAGATTGTCCTTGAATCATTTGCAGGAAAAATGTTATAAATTGTCCTTGAGTTATCTGGAGTGAGTATGTTCTTGAGTCATCAGTAGTGAAAATGTTACAGATTGTCATTGTGTCATCTGCAGGGAAAATGTTTCAGATAATTCAACTCATTACTGTGTTTTCTATGACTGATGACTAATGTGATGAAGAATTGCTTTTTACCTGATGCAAGTAATATAAGTCCAATAGAATTTTATCGAGAACCGACATACTGCTGCTGAAACTGCGCATATTGCATGTTAAAAGACTATTTTATATGCCAGGGATATAGTTAGACATATCTGGATGGTGTATTGTGTTATGAAATGTGCTTACTGTAGGTTGGTGATATTCACAATGGTTTTAGTTTTGCTAATAATTGTAATGGCCACTTGTGGTGAAAATTGCCCTGCATCATGCCCTAAAACACAGTCATTCATATTCCATGAATTCTTAACACTGCCAGTTTAGGCTGCTAACCATGAAATAGCTGAATAAAACCTGTGTGAAAGTTACCAGGTCTACAATATAACATTTCTTCTATATGCTAGAATGTCAATGTTCTACATCAAACAGTGCTGTAAGGCTAGATGGTTGTGTTGTTTTCCTCCCAAGTGTAGTTTGTGAATATTGTTGTCTTTTTGTATGGTAGAGCTTTAGATAAATCCAAATGTAGAAAGTTTGTTATTTATAAGAAAAAAAGATTTTTTGGGGGCTGGGGGTGTGGAGAGATTTGGAAGAAGTTTTTGGCTCCAGTTTCCTGCTGTATTAGGAGTTTGAATGGATGTTACTGCTAAAAAATCCACCCATTCAAATGCTATATAAATGAACATATTTTAGAAAGTTAAAGAAAGAGACATAGGTAGCCAGTATACCTAATATTAAGTTTAGTTACTTTATTTCTAGAGGCTACAAGTTGAGTTTCCCCATATTCTATCCTTGGTACCTTTAGCTAAAAAAAGTTCATTTCTGAAGACCATTTGAATTATGAATGTCTAACTTATGATGTATTTATATATCTGTATCTTCTATTTCATTAATGCTAGTTTTCTTATGTTGTTTTGCTGTGATCACGTTTGCTTTGTTGTGCGTTTTCTGTGTTGTGTGTGTGCACGCCTTTTCTTGCGCTTTCAGCATGACTCTAACACCAGTGACCTTGACACTGCCAGAAATGACCTTGAACTTCAACATGAAATTTTCCAGCCCCAGGAAAAAGCAGAAGATGATGGTACTTTGGCTGTGATGAAAAACAAGGAACTGATTGAGTTTAATATACCACTGAATGACACGGGATCTGCTGGGCTTGGTGTGAGTGTGAAGGGGAAAACCCTCACCACGGAGGAGGGGACACGGGATCTGGGAATCTTTGTTAAAGCTGTGATACATGGAGGTGCTGCTTCTAAGGTAATGGGATGCTTTGGGTAATACAAAAAGTTACCAGATAGATGTGCCTATTAGCCCAAAGTTGGGCCTGCATTAAACATACTGATAGTTATAGCCTAGTGTTGGGCCAATAGGTGATGTACTGGTAAAGTAAACTGCATATGATACAGTTCAAAAAAAGAAAAGATTTAATGAAAACAAGTTACCAAATTAAACTTGTAGTAGATCTTACTCAGTAATATAATTATGGAAATAGATTTTTCAACAAGTCAAATCAGAGCTTGAGAAAATGGGATATTAAAGAGGTACCTCTGTGTAGTTTGAATTAACCTCAGCCTTCATGTTTTCAAAGCACTTGTGTTTTATTACACTGAGTGGAAAGCACAGGTAACACATTTCTGAACTTAGATATTTTATTTCTGTAAATAGGAAACCAGCATCAAGGTACATTTCAGATTATTGTGAATGAAAAAAAGAGCTTCTCATTTAACAGGTCAACTGGAGCTTTCTGAAACAGCATTATGCTTTTCTTTCTTGCTTGCAATTACATATACTCAGCCTTTCTGTAAAAAAACATCAATTACAAAACTGTTTTTGTATGGATTTTTTGCAGAATTTCATAAAGGAAATGTCAATATACAGAAATTTTGAACTGGTAATTTTTGCTGTGAGAGACACTCCTTTCACAGTTGCCTTTAGTCTATACATTACAAGGGTAATAAAGTTGAGTCTGGAGACCAGTCAAAAATCTCTAGCATCTAATTGGTTGATCATAAGTACAGTCATCAAATTGACCAATAGCATGGTTTCATACAGAGACTGGTCCACAGGCTCGAGTTTGGCCCTGTACAAAGACTCAAAAGTTGACAGTCGTGCATTAATTAGCCATGTATTTAAATGAAGAGTCCAAGATTGCAAAGATTTTAATGTGAGCTTTATCAAAATTTATTTTTTCACAGCTTCAAGAAAAAAATATCAAAACAGACTTTAGATATTTGTTGTATTTTAATGAAAACTGATAAACTACTAGGATGCTTTGCTTAGTTGGCAAGATAGAAATTGGTTAGGGGACATCTCTATGAGAGAAAGTCAAGTCCTGGTCATTTCTAACCTATTTATTGGTAAGGGAGATCAAAATAAGGAAAGATATTTGTTTGAAAATGTCAGGAAATACTTCAAAAGAAAACAGTTGGGAGTCAGATTGTATTATATCAAATGGAATATGGTATGTGTGGCCAGTTTAGATATATCCAGAAATAGATTTCAAAATAGATCAGATTTATTGCATAGAGCTTTGATGAAGGCAGTGCACATTTTTATATACAGCAGTGCTCCAGCTAGCTATTTACAGCAGGGCGCATCGCCCGTTCCGAAATTCGTTCCGCCCTGTTGCCCTGCCAGGCACCCTGCCCGTTTTACAACCATTCATTTCCTTTTTTAGCCAAACCTACCTTTTTTGCCTCAGTGATTATAATAAACTGCTTTATTGTCCACTTTTTATCGAGTGATATATGCCGGGGGGCATTGACATAATAAGCAAACAATTACCTGCTGTAATCGTGCCCGAGGCAGACTGTGATATTTTAGACTGCTCCACTAACATTAAAATGACTGAATCTTAGTGTTAACACAGTTTGCAAACCAGTCTAAAATCATTATTATTTTCGCGCCACCTGTCAAATTGTACTTTCGTTTTCGGTAACATAGTCGTAAATATCCTTTATACATAACTGAAACTTAAGTCCAGACAACAGACATTTAAATCTAACTAATAAAAATCGATCACAATCAAATTTAGATAGGAAAATATTTTGATTTTATCGTTTTACAAGTTTTTAAAATCGAAAGTAGGCTGTCGTCTGCTGTGTGAAATTGCCGATTTTTCACGAAGATTTCTTTGAAATTAGTTTAATAAGATGTAATGACAGGGTAAACTTTAATGTATGATACAGTTAAATGCTGTTAAACTGTCTTTGCATCATAATATTTTTTAGCTCACCTGAGCACGAAGTGCTCAAAGGTGAGCTTTAGTGATCACCCTGTGTCCGTCGTCGTCCGTCGTCCGTCCGTCCGTCCGTCCGTCCGTCGTCAACAATTTGACTGTTAACACTCTAGAGGTCACATTTTTGACCCAATCTTAATGAAACTTGGTCAGAATGTTACCCTCAATAAAATCTTGGACAAGTTCGATATTGGGTCATCTGGGATCAAAAACTAGGTCATCAGGTCAAATCAAAGGAAAAGCTTGTTAACACTCTAGAGGTCACATTTTTGGCCCAATCTTAATGAAATTTGGTCAGAATGTTACCCTCAATAAAATCTTGGACGAGTTCGATATTGGGTCATCTGGGGTCAAAAACTAGGTCATCAGGTCAAATCAAAGGAAAAGCTTGTTAACACTCTAGAGGTCACAATTTTGGCCCAATCTTAATGAAACTTGGTCAGGATGTTACCCTCAATAAAATCTTTGACGAGTTCGATATTGGGTCATCTGGGGTCAAAAACTAGGTCACCAGGTCAAATCAAAGAAAAAGCTTGTTAACACTCTAGAGGTCACATTTTTGGCCCAATCTTAATGAAACTTGGTCAGAATGTTACCCTTAATAAAATCTTGGACGAGTTCGATATTTGGTTATCTGGGTTCATAAACTAGGTCACCAGGTCAAATCAAAGGAAAAGCTTGTTACGCTGTAGAAGCCGCATTTATGACTGGATCTTCATGAAACTTGGTCAGATTGTTAATATTGATGATCTCAAGGTCCAGTTTGAATCTGGGTCATGTAGAATAAAAAACTAGGTCACCAAGCCAAATCAAATGAAAAGCTAGTTTACACTGTAGAGGCCACATTTATGACCATACCTTAATGAAACTTGGTCAAAATGTTAATCTTGATGATCTATAGCTCAAGTTCAAATCTGGGTTAGGTGGGGTCAAAAACTAGGTCACCAGGTCATATCAAAGGAAAAGCTTGTTAACACTCTAGAGGCCACATTTATGACTATATCTTCATGAAACTTGGTCAGAATGTTAAACTTGATGATCTTTAGGGCAGTTTTGAATCTGGGTCATGTCGGGTCAAAAACTAGGTCACCAGGTCAAATCAAAGGAAAAGCTAATTAACACTGTAGAGGCCACATTTATGACCATATCTTAATGAAACTTGGTCAGAATGTTAATCTTGATGATCTTTAGGTCAAGTTTAAATCTGGGTCAGATGGAGTCAAAAACTAGGTCACTATGTCATATCAAATGAAAAGCTTGTTAACACTTTAGAGGCCACATTTATGACTATATCTTCATGAAACTTAGTCAGAATGTTAAACTTGATGGTCTTTAGGTCAAGTTCGAATCTGGGTCATGTCGGGTCAAAAACTAGGTCACGGGGGTCAAATAAAAGGAATAGCTAGTTAACACTTTAGAGGCCACATTTATGACCATATCTTAATGAAACTTGGTCAGAATGTTAATCATGATGATCTATAGGTCAAGTTTAAATCTGGGTCAGGTGTGTTAAAAAACTAGGTCACTAGGTCAAATCAAAGGAAAAGCTTGTTAAGACTCTAGAGGCCAGATTTATGACTGTATCTTCATGAAACTTAATCAGAATGTTAATCTTGATGATATTTAGGTCAAGTTTGAATCTGGGTGATGTGGGGGCAAAAACTAGGTCACCGGGTCAAATCAAAGGAAAAGCTAGTTAACACTTTAGAGGCTACATTTATGACCATATCTTAATGAAACTTGGTCAGAATGTTGATCTTGATGATCTTTAGGTCAATAGGTCAGGTGAGCGATACAGGGCCTTCATGGCCCTCTTGTTCAAAAATATTGTTTAAACTTGACATTAGAAAAGTGTAACCATACCCGGATATAAAATTTTGGATACCCGGAATACGTTCTATAGAAGTGCTAAACTTACTTTTAGACTGTTGTAAGTTAAATACTTTGCCTAATTTCATTTATTTAAGTGGAAGTTTAAACTTTATCTTCTGTATGTTGCACATAGAAATTTTTAAATATCAAGTATATGGAGAAGATGTGTACTGAAATTGTAACACGTAAAATAGTCCTAAACACATAGGTATTGTTATTCAATATGCAATTACAAAGTAATGTTACAAGTAAAATACAAGCAGCAGAATTTTTAGTTAATAAATAGGTGTACTTGAGATGACAAACATAGCCTATCAAAAGACAAAGTATGCCTTATACCATGCCTAAATTATGCCAAATTCCATGCCTAAAGTATGTTAAAATGCACTGAATGCATGTACTAGTTACAATTTTTTCCTGGGGGAGCATGCCCCCAGACCGACCCTCCTAGAAGTGCCCTTTCCAGTGCCAGCACCCTGCCCTTTTTAAATCCTAGCTGGAGCACTGTACAGTCAAACCTTTACTATAGACCACATGTGACTGGAGAGCTCACTTACATAACCTGCTTCCAAATATTGCAGTTTTCTCATCACCTACTCATTAAAAACTTCGTCTAGTACGGGAAACAATCTTTTAAAAATGCAAAAATTTTCATTTCAGAAGGATGGCTTTTATAGACAGGTTTGACTGTAAAGGTGCTTTCTGCAGAAATCAAAATATTGATTTTGCAGGGAAGGGAGAAAAAGAAACAGAAAATATTTTGCGGTCTAAAGTTCCTGATAAATCCTAACACTTTAGGCATCCCTAACATTCCTTAAAAAAGCCCTTATTTTTAGCTCACCTGAGCCAAAGACTCAAGGTGAGCTTTTGTGACCGCTTGATGTCTGTCCTGCATCGTGCTACGTGCGTCATGTGTCAACAGTTTCTAAAAAAATCTTCTTCAAAACCGCTGGGCAGATTTATACCAAACTTCACAGGAATGATCCTTAGGTGGCCCCTTCCAAAATTGCCCAAAGAATTGAAATCCATGCAGAACTCTGGTTGCCATTGCAACTGAAAGGAAAAGCTTTAAAAATCTTTTTGTCCAAAACCACAGTGGTCTTGTACCAAGATTGTTCAAATTATTCCCCTAGGGTCAAATATGGCCCCGCACAAGGGCTCACATGGTTTATATAGACTTGTATAGGAAAAACTTTAAAAATCTTCTTGTCTGAAACCACAAGACCTAGGCCTTTGATGTTTGGTATGTAGCATTGCCTTGTGGTCCTCTACGAAGATTGTTCAAGTTATTTCCCTAGGGTGAAAAGAGGCCCTGCCCCAGGGGTCCCTAGTTTTACATAGACTTATATAGGAAGAAAGCTTCAAAATTCTTCTTGTTGAAACTGCAAGGCCTAGGCTTTTGATATTTGGTATGTTGCATTGTTAAGTGGTCCTCTACCAAGATTATTCAAATTATGCCCCTGAGTTGAAAAGGGGCCCCACCCAGGGGGTCCCAAGTTTTACATAGACTTACATAGGGAAAAAAAACTTTAAAAATCTTCTCGCCTGAAACTCCAAGGCCTAGGCTTTTGATATTTGGTATTTTGCATTGCCTTGTGGTCTACTACCAAAATGTTCAAATTATGCCCCTCGGGTGGAAAGAGGCCCTGCCCTGGGGGTTCCAAGTTTTATATAGACTTATATAGGAAAACACTTAAAAAAATATCTTGTCTGAAAGTTCAAGGTCTAGGCCTTTGATATTTTGTATGTATCATAGCCTAGTTGATCTCTAACAAGATTGTTTGAATTATGCCCCTTTGGTGAAGAGGCCCTGCCCCGGAAGTCACTTGTTTTATTAGTTATATAGGAAAAAATACTTCAAAAAATTATCAGATCATATTTCCTAGACTGTTTAATTATATTTACCTGATGACCCCAAGTGATAAGGGGTCATCCGACTGTGACCTACTGACTTACTTTCTTGTTTTTTAAGATACAACCTTGAAATTTGGACGACATATACAGTTTTTGCACACCGGTCTTAAGACTGACTTTCAGTGACCATGAATGTGACCCACTGACCTACTTTCTTGTTTTTTAAGATACAGCCTTGAAATTTGGGTGACATGTACAGTTTTGCACATCGATCTTAAAACTGACTTTCAGTGACCATGAATGTGACCTACTGACCTACTTTCTTAATATTTTAGCATCAGTTTGACATTTGAAACATGTAGCTCATGTAACCCAGGTGAGTGATCCAGAGTCATCATGGCCCTCTTGTTTTTAATTTTCCCTAATTTTTAGCTCACCTGTCACATAGTGACAAGGTGAGCTTTTGTGATCACCCTTCGTCCGTCGTCAGTCCGTCTGTCCGTGCGTCAACAATTTCTTGTCTGCACGATAGTGGTTTCATTTATGATTTTATTTTAATCAAACTTGCACACAACTTGTATCACCATAGGATCTCGGTTCCTTTCTTAAACTAGCCAGATCCCATTATGGGTTCCAGAGTTATGGCCCCTGAAAGGGCCAAAATTAGCTATTTTGACCTTGTCTGCACAATAGCAGCTTTATTTATAACTTGATTTTTACCAAACTGGCACACAACTTGTATCACCATAAGGTCTTGGTTCCTTTCTTGAACTGGCCAGATTCCTGTATGGGTTCCAGAGTTACGGCCCCTGAAAGGGCCAGAATTAGCTATTTTGACCTTGTCTGCACAATAGCAGCTTCATTTATGATTTGAATTTAATCAAACTTGCACAAAACTTGTGTCACCATAAGTTCTCGGGTTTTTTTTAACCGGCCAGATCCCTTAATGGGTTCCAGAGTTATGGCCCCTGAATGGGCCAAAATTAGCTATTTTGACCTTATCTGCAGCTTCATGTATGATTTGATTTTAACCAAACTTGCACACAACTTGTATTACCACAAGATCTTGGTTCCTTTTTTGTCAGATTCCATCATGGGTTCCAGAGTTATGGCCCCTTAAAGGTCCAAAATTGGCTATTTTGGCTTTTGCAGCCATATAGATACTTCATTTATGGTTTTATTTGATACAAACTTCCAAAATATCTTCAACAACAATAAATCTTGGATTCCATGACAAATCAGATCCAATCGTAGGTTCCAGAGTTATTTTATATCTGATTACCTCCCATGATTGTAATCAAAATGGATTTATATCAGTAAGTACTTATAGGACTTATTTGAAATTTCATTATTGTCATTAGTTGGACTGAGCCAATCAGGGTAGATAACTATGGACTGATTTTATGTCAAATGACCTCCCTTTATTTCAAATTAAAATTGGTATATCTCCGTAACTAATGAAGATACTGATCTGAAATTTCATTTATGTCAACAGATTTATTTGGCAGATCCTTCTTTTGTTCACTTACAATAATTTTTTTTTTAATTACTTCCTTTTACGTTACTGTAAATAGCTTATTTTTAGTAACTTTTTTATTATTGGGCGTAGGGAAAAACCGAGACCACTTTTCTGTGGTACAACATGGATGGTACCTCCAATTTTTAGGTGTATTTTGACATATCTGTACCTTGTAAGAATTTTTTTTCTTTTGTTAAATTTCTTCCCTTTGTTGTTCCTGTCCTTTGGACTTCGATATTTTTTCTGAGGACCTTCTTGTCCTCAAGTGCAATGATAACAGGTGAGCGATATAGGGCCATCATGGCCCTCTTGTTTGTAATTTCTGTCTGAACTAAAAAAATTTCACAAAGTCATGCATATAATGAACAATTTAACTTATTGAAGTTAATATTCTTTAAGATTCATTTACAGAGGATGCTTCTGTCAATTTCCATGAGTTCCTTGGCTACAGCTTCATGAAATTCGTTCCACTCAAACGAGCATAAATTATTTATAACCTCCAATCATGCACCTTTAAACAACAAACAACAGTATATATTGCAAAAATAGCCCTAATGTTTTGCCAAATAGTGCTTGAAAGCCTGCAGTTTTTAGCTCAACTATTCAAAGAATAGTCTAGATATTCTACTCACCCTGGTGTTTGCGTCGGCGTCACACCTTGGTTAAAGTTTTGTATGCAAGCTTTGAGACTTACTTTTTCTTTTTCCAGGTCAATTACCAACCTCACCGTGTCAAGTCACATAACTTTGACTTGTATTTTGGGCAAATTATGTTCCCTTTTGGACTTAGAAAACCCTAGTTAAAGTTTTGCATGCAAGTAACTTTCTCCAAAACTAATGCAGATATTGAATTGAAACTTCACATAATTATGTCTTTGGGGTTATAAAACTAGGTGATAGCATCAAGTCCCGTAAGTCTGACATGCATTTTGGCCAAATTATACCCCCTTTAGGACTTAGAAAATCTTGGTTAAAGTTTTGCATTAAACTTACATAAAACTAGGTGATAGCATTAAGTCCTATAAATCTGACATGCATTTTGGCCAAATTATGCCCCCTTTTGGACTTCAAAGAAGGAGGGGTATATTGTTTTGCAGATGTCGGTCTGTAGACAAATCTGTTTCTGGATGGTAACTCAAGAACGCTCGGGCCTAGGATCATAAAAGTTGATAGGGAGGTTGATCATGACCAGTAGATGACTCCTATTGATTTTGAGATCAGTAGGTCAAAGGTCAAGGTCACAGTGACCAAGAACAGTTAAACAGTTTAAGGATGATGACTCAAGAATGCTTGGGCCTAGGATCATGAAAGTTGATAGGGAGGTTGTTCATGACCAGCAGATGATCCCTATTGATTTTGAGGTGAGTAGGTCAAAGGTCAAGGTCACAGTGACCCGGAACAGTTAAACAGTTTCCAGATGATTACTCAAGAACGCTTGGACCTAGGATCATGACACTTAATAGGGAGGTTTATCATGACCAGCAGATGACTTCTATTGATTTTGGGGTCAATTGGTCAAAGGTCAAGGTCACATGGACCTGGAACAGTTAAACGTTTCTAGATGATAACTCAAGAACGCTTGTGCCTAGGGTCATTAAAGTTGACAGGAAGTTTGATCATGACCAGCAGATGACCTTTATTGATTTTTAGGTCAAAGGTCAAGGTCACATTGACCTGGAACAGTTAAATGGTTTCCAGATAATAACATGAGAACGCTTGAGCCTAGGATCAGGAAACTTAATAGGGAGGTTGATCATGACCTACAGATGACCCCTATTAGTTTTGAGGTTAATATGTCAAAGGTCAAGGCCATAGTGATCATGAACAGTTAAACTGAATGCATCAAAGGGGGCATTTTGTGTTCTACGAGCGCCTGTAACATTTAAGGTAATAATCCTTCTTCTGGGACAGCAATTCAAATAGTCGAGCATTGGCTGTCTTACGGACAGCTCTAGTTTTCCTAATTGTATAAAATGAATTTTTGAAAATACTTGACCTGATTACTGGCTACTCCTGTATAAATGCCCCACTCTCTGAAAAAAAACATCACCACATGTCCAGTGGGAAAAAATGAGTGGCTTGCCTCCAGATTCCAAAGATAAATCTGTGTTATTTTATATAATAACACTTTAATAGTTATCATGCCAAATCTAACTTCAGACTGGTTACAACTGGTACGCATGGTAAATGTGTACATGTATGATGTGAGTCAAAGTGGCAGAGTGGATAAGGTTATTGAAACCTCACCTGGGTGTAGAATTCTTCATGCGAGGAATCCATCCATCTTGCATAAGGTCACTGGTTCTATCCAGGTACCCATCCATACCTGAAACAATTCCAGGTGAGGCATATGGTTTCTTCCTCCGTGGACAATAACGGGAAAAGTGGCCATATGACCAAAATTTTGTCACTGTCACTCTAAACCCAACAAAATAAAGTGATTATAAGCTTGGGTTTGTGAGACACATCAAATGAAATTATGATGTTTTAGGTATACTGAAGGTAGCATCATCAGATGATGTTTCACGTAATTGCCTCACTTGTAAATTTGTTTTGGAAATAGGAGCCTTAAATAAACATTATTATGGAGGTATATAGTGATACATGAAATGAAATTGCTTTTAAGCTTGACTTTTTAAATTTGTTCAAATATGAGAGCATTTGTTGTCATCTTTACATCAGCATCAGTGTCTGCAACATGAAAGTCTTGCATGTAAGTAAGTCTCTCAAAAAACCTACCAGGCTAAATGTTTTCAAAACGCACATGTGTCTTTGCGGTGGCCTTACATGACAAGTTAAAGAAAGCTGGCTTTTCTTTTGTCCAAATGTTGCCCCTTTTTATGTCCCCCTTTGGAGAAGACAGGGTATATTGCTTTACTCATTGTCAGTCTGTCCATCCGTCAGTCGGTAAACTATTTGGTGGTTTCTGATTAAAGTAGAGAATGCTTTCCACTTTCAGGTAAGCATTTTTTTTCAGGGTGCTTTTACAGAAATTTTTCTGGTCATGACATTTCTCATTCAAATATTGGATGTGGATATCTCTGGATTCTAAAAAGTTTGATGAGATTTTTTTGCACTGTTGCACATTCTGTAAACTTAATTGTAACATTGAGCTTGTAAATGGTTTTATATAATCTTTTCATTCTCTGAATGTTGCATATTTCTTGTCTATCTGTTGCAGCATGGACGTTTCTTTCTTGAACTGGCCAGATCCCATTATGGGTTCCAGAGTTATGGCCCCTGAAAGGGCCAAAAATAGCTATTTTGACCTTGTCTGCACAATAGCAGCTTCATTTATGATTTGATTTTAACCAAACTTGCACAAAACTTGTGTCACCATAAGATCTTGGTTCCTTTCTTGAACTAGCCAGATCCCATTATGGGTTTCAGAGTTATGGCCCCTGAAAGGGCCAGAATTAGCTATTTTGACCTTGTCTGCACAAAAGCAGCTTCATTTATGATTTTATTTTAACAAAACTTGCACACAACTTGTATCACCATAAGATCTTGGTTCCTTTGTTGAACTGGTGAGATTCCGTTAGGGGTTCCAGAGTTATGGCCCCTGAAAGGGCCAGAATTAGCTATTTTGACCTTGTCTGCTTAATAGCAGCTTCATTTATGATTTGAATTTAATCAAACTTGCACAAAACTTGTGTCACCATAAGATCTTGGTTCCTTTCTTGAACCGGCCAGATCCCTTAATGGGGTCCAGAGTTATGGCCCCTGAATGGGCCAAAATTAGCTATTTTGACCTTGTCTGTACAATAGCAGCTTCATTTATGATTTGATTTTAACCAAACTTACACACAACTTGTATCACCACAAGATCTTGCTTCCTTTATTGAACTGGCCAGATTCCTTCTTGTGTTCAAGAGTTATGGCCCCTTAAAGGTCCAAAATCGGCTATTTTGGCTTTTGCAGCCATATAGAGGCTTCATTTATGGTTTTTTTTATTCAAACTTCCAAAATATCTTCAACAACAATAAATCTTGGATTCCATGACAAATCAGATCCAGTCGTAGGTTCCAGAGTTATTTTATATCTGATTACCTCCCATGATTGTAATCAAAATGGATTTATATCAGTAAGTCCTATAGGACTTATTTGAAATTTCATTATTGTTATTAGTTGGACTGAGACAATCAGGGTAGATAACTATGGACTGATTTTATGTCAAACTACCTCCCTTTATTTCAAATTAAAATGGGTATATCTCCATAACTAATGAAGATACTGATCTGAAATTTCATTTATGCCAACATATTTATTTGGCAGATCCTTCTTTTGTTCACTTACAATATTTTTTTTTAATTACTTCCCTTTTACATTACTATAAATAGCTTATTTTTAGTAACTTTTTTATTATTGGCCATAGGGAAAAACCGAGACCACTTTTCTGTGGTACAACATGAATGGTACCTCCACTTTTTAGGTGTTTTTTGACATATCTATACCTTGTAAGATTTTTTTTCTTCTTTTTGGTTAAATTTCTTTCCTTTGTTGTTCTTCTCCTTTGGATTTAGATATTTTTTCTGAGGACCTTCTTGTCCTCAAGTGCAATGTTAACAGGTGAGCGATATAGGGCCATCATGGCCCTCTTGTTTTCAGGGTGCTGTTACAGAAATTTTTCAGGTCATGACATTTCTCATTCAAATATTGGATGTGGTTATCTCTGGATTCTAAAAAGTTTGATTAGATTTTTTTGCACTGTTGCACATTCTGTAAACTTAATTGTAACATTGAGCTTGTAAATGGTTTTATATAATCTTTTCATTCTGTGAATGTTCCATATTTCTTGTCTATCTGTTGCAGGATGGACGTTTACAAGTGAACGACCAGCTGTTGGAAGTGAACAGCACCTCCCTTATAAACCATGCAAACACTGAGGCTATGGACCTCTTACGCAATGCTATGCAAGTGGATGGACCTGTTCCAGGATGTATAAATATTAAAGTTGCCCGCAGGATCGGCGCTCCTTCCCCCTCCCCATTTGCATCCCAGGGTTCGGAGGATGCTGAATGGATTAGTGGAGAGAAGGAATTAAATAACAATGATTCTTTAGACACAAGTGATCAAATGCCGGGAGATACTAATAGAACTCCTGAAAAATTCAAAAACGGTGATATTCCAAGTAATTTCAAATCTCCGAATCTATTTCTGGATAGAATTATGGCGGGAAATGGACTAAGAAACGAGTCTTACACTCGAGCCACTCATGAAAGTTACGTCGAAACTCCAGAGCCTTATCGTACTAAAGGGAATCTCATTGACCTCTCTAAACAGGTACACTTTATTTTATAATAGATTTTTATCCCTTTCTTCATGGTTGCAGTGTCAAAAAAGAAACTGAAAATGTTTTAATGGTGCTCTTGTATCGAGTCATTTGAATATTTGTATATAGTCAATTCAGTCTATTGAATATGACAGTTTTATCTGTGCAGGAAAGATGTTCATATAATAAAGAACAAGTGTTTTGTTTAAAGTCTGAATAAAATTGTTATGTTTAATTTGCAGAGACCACGACCTCATTCTACACTAGGCATAGAGCGAGGGTCACCACCAGGATCAAATAGTTCCAGCTCAGAAGATATGAGCAAGGAACCAGCCTGGATTCATGGTCCAGACTGGACCAGACATGCTAGTCAAACAAGTGAAGAAAGTGAGCTGTAAGTTGTGAACCAGTCATATTTTTGTTTATAGAAAGATACAAACCAGGCATTACAAGCACCTGACAGATCAGCTAAGGAACAAGCCTGGAAGATGGTTTGGATAGGACCAAACATGCTAGTCAAAAACAAAAAACATAAACTTTAGTTTAGAACCAGTCAAATTTTAAATATAGAACAGTCTAAAGTAGGCTTGTTCTCTTCTATGGTTATCAAACCTTATGCTAATGTCAATTTAGCATAGAGAACAGTACTGTATAAATACTAGAATCCTTCCAAATCATATAGTAATTGCATTTAAGAATTTTATTTATTGTAATAATTTTGTTATCATGCATGTTTACAGAAGTCCTGGGCCTGATGGCTTCAGTAGAGACGGTTTCGGTAGACAGAGTATGTCTGAAAAACGTAAAGGTCACGGTGACCCGAGGAGCAGTGAAATCTATCAGAAAGTCCGAGGCTTGAAGGAACTTAATAAAGGTATTGTTAGAGGGTTCACTTGCAGTGAATCAAAACTTCTCCATCATATTTGCATATTGAACATCAGGATGACTTTTGTCAGCAGAAAATGTATGTTAGTCTCCATATTTGGTATTTTACAGTGGCAGTATTTTTTCATTTCATTTCAAAAAACTTGGTGAGTTCAAAATTATAATGAAATAATAAAATTGGAAAGCTATTAACACACTCAAATATTTGCCAAATTTTAATAGAGACTTGCACATTTCTTCTGCATGTCAAGCTGTGACAACTGTAATATATATGTAAATAATAATTATTCACCTAAGGTTGCTAGGTACACATGCACTAAGCATTATGAACAAAGTACACATTTAACCCATGTATATGAATGCATACTGAATACTGTGAAATCATGGATATTCAAAGGGGACTAGTTTTTGTGGACTTCATTGTTTGGTCAGTCCGCAAAATTAAATTGGTGGCTGAGTGTTTGAGGTTGTTGACTTCTAATTATTTGCCCTCCTCCACTGTGGATTTAAAACCTGTCTTGGGGTGTAAAGTTTTTCTTACAAGGAAGCTGTCCAGGTAGTCGATGGTTCTACCCAAGGTGTTGGCCCCTGCCTGAAATGATACTCAAGGGAGGCACCTGGGGTCTTCCTGCACATGAAAATTTGGAAAGTTACCATGTGACCTATGATTGTGTAAGCGTGATGTTAAACCCAGCAGTAACAGCAACAAAAAATCCTCGCAAATAAGTAAAATCCTAACATATTTTATGTTCAAAATATGAAATCCCTGAATTCATATCTCCACAAAACTGTTGTTTTGATCAAAACCACGAAATCAGTGCCCATAGAGAATTATATGATTTCACAGTATAGATCCTTTGATAAATAAACATGTACAAACATCCCAAATATTTATTGTACTAAATTCTGATTAAAACATTAACTTAATGTATTAGCATTGTCATTGGTTGGAAAGTGTGTGCCAGTACATCAGTAAGGATCCTAAGAAAATTACTACAAAATTAACATATCTACCTGGCTTGCAAAAAGGTTGGTGGTTCTATCCAGGTACCACTTATGTCTGAACTCCAGCATTAAAGCTGAAAAGTGGCAGTATGTCCTAATGTGAAAGTCTGCTTAAAACAAATAGGCAAACAAATTCTCAGTAAGTGACAACCTGACTACACCCTATCACATTAAGAACAACAAAATCATCTTTTATACTCCATACTTGTCTTGCTATTAAGAGAACTTTCCTTGATCCTTTTCATTCCATATCGAACCTTATGCATTACATTCTTGTACAAAATATAACTTTTTTCTTGTTTCTTTTACATTCTGATCAACTTTAAACATTATATTTACAATGCATTCCCAGATGGGTTGTGTACATCAGTACAGAGATCAAAATCATTTCATACAGGTAGTTTTAAAATCTGTCATCTTGTTAGTGCAAAAACCTTGTATCTTTTAGAGATAGAGTGTTTTTGCACTGGAAAGTAGATGACATTGTCTTCCATTCAGTTCTGTGCATTATTAACAAAATCATTATGATGATAGTTAGAATATGTGTTGAATGGAAAAAGGAATTGGCTGTTGTTGTTGTTTTTCGATGTACGGGAAGTAGAAAATTTACATGTTGCTGTATCTATTCATTGGGCATTATCTAGGTTAAAGGGTGAAAAAATGTCTGACACACCTGTAGAAAAAGTGATGGGTCTGTTTCAAAGATATTTTCCAAATTTTGGCCACAAAAGCTGCATCTTCTTTGACATAAAAGACATAAACATGTTCTATTTTTGAAATCCTCCATTACAAACTTGGTATTATAAGCTTTATTTTGCAGCATAATTTACTACTGATTGTGCAAACTATATTTACTGATGTTGGCCCAACTTTAGGTCAATAGATACTTGCTATCTGGTAACATTTTTTGTCCATAATTTTAAAGGCAGACCTTGAGTTGTAAAAATGCAGTGTCTGCATCTGTGTTTTAGTGTGTTGAATGGACACTCTATTGTTTTAAAAGGATATTTTCTAATGAGGGAATGTGTATTTGATAACAGCCAATTCTTTTTCTATGAATAAGTGTTATAACAGATGCTTTGAGAATGCTTTATGATTTGTGTCATCACATCATCATTTTCTGAATGAATGATACAAAATATATCTGTTTCCATAACATTGCATTTTTAGTACCATATTTATTCCTCTGAAAGCCCCAAGGGCTTCAGATTTGCAGAGTATGGTAGAAGACATGTATTTTGAAACTTTTAAAAAGGAGATAGAAATATCATTGAAAAATCTCTGAATATCAGTATTAGAAGTTTTTAATCAGATGATGTAGCTATGCTTAAAAATATCTATACACAAGTTAAACTTTTTTTCTCTCATCTATTCAAAGAATACTAGAGCTATTGGACTCACCCATGTGTCGGTGTCGGCATCCCGATTTGGTTAAGTTTTTGTATGTAAGCTGGTATCTCTACTTTGCATTTTTTAAAAATTATGCCCCCTTTTTAGCTCACCTGTCACAAAGTGACAAGGTGAGCTTTTGTGATCGCGCGGTGTCCGTCGTCCGTCGTCCGTCCGTGCGTCCGTCCGTAAACTTTTGCTTGTGACCACTCTAGAGGTCACATTTTTCATGGGATCTTTATGAAAGTTGGTCAGAATGTTCATCTTGATGATATCTAGGTCAAGTTCGAAACTGGGTCACGTACCATCAAAAACTAGGTCAGTAGGTCTAAAAATAGAAAAAACGTTGTGACCTCTCTAGAGGCCATATATTTTTCATGAAGATCTTCATGATATATTGGTCATGAATGTTTACCTTGATGATATCTAGGTTCACAAGTTCGAAACTGGGTCACGTAATGGGTCAAAAAACTAGGTCATTAGGTCTAAAAATAGAAAAACCTTGTGACCTCTCTAGAGGCCATATTTCTCAATGCATCTTCATGAAAATTGGTCAGAATGTTCATCTTGATGATATCTAGATCAAGTTCGAAATTAGGTCACGTGGGGTTAAAAACTAGGTCAGTAGATCTAAAAATAGAAAAACCTTGTGACCTCTCTAGAGGCCATATTTTTCATGAGATCTTCATGAATATTGGTCAGAATGTTCACCTTGATGATATCTAGGTCAAGTTCAAAACTGGGTCATGTGGGATCAAAAACTAGGTCAGTAGATCTAAAAATAGAAAAACTTTGTGACCTCTCTAGTGGCCATATTTCTCAATGGATCTTCATGAAAATTGGTCAGAATGTTCATCTTGATGATATCTAGGTCAAGTTCGAAACTGGGTCATGTGCAGTCAAAAACTAGGTCAGTAGGTCTAAAAATAGGAAAACCTTGTGACCTCTCTAGAGGCGATATTTTTCAATGGATCTTCATGAAAATTGGTCAGAATGTTTACCTTGAAGATATCTAGGTCAAGTTCGAAACTGGGTCACGTGGGGTTAAAAACTAGGTCAGTAGATCTAAAAATAGAAAAACCTTGTGACCTCTCTAGAGGCCATATTTTTCATGAGATCTTCATGAATGTTGGTCAGAATGTTCATCTTGATGATATCTAAATCAGATTCGAAACTGGGTCACGTGGGGTCAAAAACTAGGTCAGTAGGTCTAAAAATAGAAAAAACCTTGTGACCTCTCTAGAGGCCATATTTCTCAATGGATCATCATGAAAATTGGTGAGAATGTTCAGCTTGATGATATCTAGGTCAGGTTCTTAACTGGTTCATGTGCGGTCAAAAACTAGGTCAGTAGGTTGAAAAATAGAAAAACCTTGTGACCTCTCTAGAGGCCATATTTTTCACGAGATCTTCATGAAAATTGGTCAGAATGTGCACCTTGATGATATCTAGGTCAAGTTTAAAAGTGGGTCACGTGCCTTCAAAAACTAGGTCATTAGGTCAAATAATAGAAAAACCTTGTGACCTCTCTAGAGGCCATATTTTTCAATGGATCTTCATGAAAATTGGTCAGAATTTTTTATCTTGATGATATCTAGGTCACATGTGCTCAGAAACTAGGTCACTATGTCAAATAATAGAAATAACGATGTCATACTCAGTTGAACACTGGGTCATGTGGAGATAGGTGAGCGATTCAGGACCATCATGGTCCTCTTGTTTTCACTTAGCAGTTAATTATACCCCCACAAAGCGAAGTTTGGGGGGTGTATATAGGAGTGAACTTGGCGGTCGGTCCGTTGGTTTTTGTGGTTTCCGGATGATAACTCATGAAAGGCTTGACCAATTTGAATAATTTATCTGTAACATCAGAAAATACAGGTCAAGTTCGAATTTGGGGTCAATAGGTCAAAGGTCAAGGTCACAGTGACCCTGAACAGTTAAACAGTTTCCGGATGATAACTTGAGAACGCTTGGGCCTAGGATCATATACAGTGAAACACCGCTCGCTCGAGGTCGCAAGGGGATGAGCAAAATGCTCGAGTTATCCATGGTTTCGAGCGACCCAAACATTGACCAACATACTAAGAAAATTGAAGTTTGTTTACCAGTTGTCATCGAGACCATTTGCAGAGGAAACGGTGATGCGTAATAATAACACACTCGTGACATTTTCAAAAAACGTATTACAAACGTTATTTATGATAGATCGTAAATGGCACATGTGAAGAAACAGCTAAGACATTTCATTTTTTTTATTGAAATACTGTAATTGAATTCGCAATTTTCTTCTCCAAATTAAGATTTCATAATTATCGTCTCAATTTTATGAAAAGGCTATCTTATTTCCTTTATTTGCATGCAAACAGCTGTTGATAAAAATATTAAAATCTCATAATTATCTTCTCGATCCCGCAGAAAAAAGTAATAAAAAAATATTAATTAATAACAATTTTGATCAATAAAATTTTTCTTCCACCTTTCATCAATAATTAATCTCATTATCAGATCAAATATACCGACAAACAAACATTTAAGATAGTCGGGGAATAGACGATGCAATTCTCACAACGTGCGAAAATTTTAAATTAACTGATACATTTTGATCGCCAACAGTGTGAAAAATTTTGACACCTCTGCTCGAGTTTGCCATAAGCAACAAAGAGTAAATTAATACACAGGGATCAGGTGTCATGCTCGAGCGATCGAGTTATCGATGCTCGACCCAGCCATGGTAATTTCACATAGAAAATAGAAGGAAATTGGCCGGGACCACATGAATTGCTCGAGCGAGCCCGGGTGCTCGAGTCATCGATGCTCGAGCGAGTGGTGTTTCACTGTATTTTGGTATACAGGTGTAACATCATGAAATACAGGTCAGATTCGACTTTGGGATCTGTAGGTCAAAGGTCAAGGTCACAGTGACTCGGAACAGTTAAATGGTTTCTGGATGATAACTTGAGAACACTTGGGCCTAGGATCATAATTTTTGGTACACAGATGTAACATCATGAAATACAGGTCAAGTTCGAATTTGAGGTCTATAGGTCAAAGGTCAAGGTCACAGTGACTCGGAACAGTTAAAAGGTTTCCAGATGATAACTTGAGAACGCTTGGGTCTAGGATCTTAAATTTTTGTACACTGCTGTAACATGATTAAATAGAACATGTTCAACTTGAGGTTAGTAGGTCAAAGGTCAAGGTCACAATAACACGAAACAGTTAAACGGTTTCCAGGTGATAACTTGAGAACGTTTGGGCCTAGGATCATGAAAATTGATAGTGAGGTTGGTTATGACCAGCAGATGACCCCTACTGATTTTGAGGCCAGCAGGTCACAGGTCAAGGTCACAGTGACCTGGAACACTGAAACGGTTTTCAGACAATAACTTCACAACGCTTGGGACTAGGATCAAGAAATTTAATAGGGAGGTTGGTCATGACCAGCAGATGACCCGTAATTATTTTGGGTTCCAAAGGTCAAAGGTCATTTAAACCTTTTCCGGACAATAACTTGAGAACGCTTGGGCCAAGGGTCATGAAACTTCATAGGGAGGTTGATCCTGACCAGCAGATTACCTCTATTGATTTTGAGGTCAGTAGGTCAAAGGTCAAGCAAGTTCAGCTTTGACATTGGCTTAGTTCTGTGACAAGGCCATATTGTGGGGGTATAATTCATCACTCCTGTGACAACTCTAATTGGTTAAGTTTTTGTATGTAAGCTGGTATCTCAGTATCCACTAATGGGAATGAATTGAAACTTCACACACTAAGTTCACTGTCATGATCTGACATGCACTGTGCAGGTCTCATAACTCTACTTTGCATATTTACAAAATTATGCCCCTTTTTCGACCTAGCAGTTTTTGGTTTAGTTTTTGTATGTAAGCTGGTATCTCAGTATCCACTAATGGGAAAGGATTTAAACTTCACACACTTGTCCACTGTCATGAGCTGATAAACACTGTGCAAGTTCCATAACCCTATTTCCCATTTTTACAAAAATTATGTCCCTTTTTTGACTTTTGTATTCATTCAGTTGACAAGGCTGTTGAATAGTCGAGCGTTGCTGTCCTTCGACAGCTCTTGTTTTATTCTTGGTGAAAGCTTACCAAAATCTCCCAAAGAGATTCTGTCTAAGTGTTTATATTAAGCAGGCTGGACTGAGGGTTTCATCAGTCATAAGAGGTGAAACATTTATTTAGAAGTTTTCGAAAAGTTAAGGATAGTAAGAGTTTTGATTATTAACCTTTAGCCTGCAAAATTTCTAAAATGGACTTGGCCACCATTCAGTTTGGGCAGTACCATTTATCATTTGAAGGGATGTTTACTGAAAATTTACTGACTTAATAGCGAACAGTGCAGACCAGGTCAAAGGCAGAATTACTTCCTGCCAGCAGGCTAAAGGTTAAAATGTCTGTTTGTTTGCTTGAAATAAGGAAGATTATGAGATACGTTGAAGAGGGCTTTTTCTGGAATAAATATGGTACAAAGGTATATTTGCATAATTATGATTTTGAGCATGAGCCATCTTTTGAATGAATCTAAATGCACTATCATTGTCACGCTATATATGTTCAGAGGTTCATTTCATATAGTTTGTAATTCAAATCTTTCTGTACAAATTTAGATTGTTAAAATACTATCCAGGATACTTTTGATTCATACATCCGTAGTTAAAATGTAAACACATTTATCTTCATTTGTGCAGAAACCAAATTGAAATTAAATAGTTTTTTAGTGCAAACTGTTGAATACATTTTTATTAAGCATGCTGTTTATTAGAACTTCTGTGTAAGTTATGAAAGCACTCTTTCCAGTAAATAAGAAATTTTAAAAATGAAATTTTAAAAAAAGCATAATCAAAGATAACAAAGATAAAATAACACAATGTCTCTATATTAGAAAATTTTCATAAAAATGAATTGGCACTGATTTTGGTAAATAATTAGACTTGTATCTAACTGCGAGTTATAACATTTCATACAAACCTTTATCATTTTTATGTTAATCAAAAATTATGCTATTTACATTGTATAAATTGCAAAATTGTACAAGTAGTTTTCAACTTATAACACTTTGTCTTTTTTTTTAATGTCTTTAATTGTAGAAAAAGATGATGAAATTTTGTTTTCAAAGATTGAACTTTGTTTGTGTTGACAGTCCGATATGTTGGGTTGATGAATATTCACTTGTATATTTATCATCAACATCATCAGTGTCATTATCATCATTGTTATCAATATCATCATTATAAAGATCATCATCGGCATCATTCACAATCAAACATATTTCCTTCATTGTTCATTTATTTGTAATTCCCCATTTGAATCGTCAGGCCTGCAGAGATCAATTCAGCAGTCAGGAAGTTATGGTCGACTGGTTAGAGCCGGTTCTGCAGACTCACTGCTCAGTCGTTCCAACAGCAACATTAATAGTCCCCGAGCTCTCGTGCATGAAAAATACGGCTTGTGTATGTATTAGGCTTGATCCCTAAACCTTGTTCGTAGTTTGTGGGCTGATGTTGTATCCATAGTAACAAGTTTGCATGCGTGGGTCAGATTTTTATTTTCAACAAAAATGCATTTGTCAAAAAGTAAAGAAAAAAACTGTTATGTGTTACAAATTGCAAGTTAATTTCATGCAGTAAACAGTAGATTTGGACTTCAAATCACACCATATTCCCAGGTATATATGCCTTCTGTTAAAGAAAATTTCATGAAATGAGTTTTAGAATTCACAAATTCTGTAGTTACTTCATTATACTTGGTATTTGGACTCCCAATTTAAGAAAAGATTGTGCAAGTTTTGGCAAATGCATTTAGTAGAACATTTGTATTACTGTTGTTAACGTTGCTGTTACTGTGTTAAATGGGGAAACATAAGTTTCACTGTTTACGTACATGTAGATGTTGTCATTTTTTCATCATTTAATCATTATATGTTCATTTATTTTCATTTGCTTCGTTTCACATTTTAGAAGATAAGTTTTTAGCTCACCTGAGCACGAAGTGCTCAAAGGTGAGCTTTAGTGATCACCCTGTGTCCGGCGTCCGTCGTCGTCCATCGTCAACAATTTGACTGTTAACACTCTAGAGGTCACATTTTAGGCCCAATCTTAATGAAACTTGGTCAGAATGTTACCCTCCATAAAATCTTGGAGGAGTTCGATATTGGGTCATCTGGGTTCAAAAACTAGGTCACCAGGTCAAATCAAAGGAAAAGCTTATTAACACTCTAGAGGTCACAATTTTGACCCAATCTTAATGAAACTTGGTCAGAATGTTACCCTCCATAAAGTCTTGGACGAGTTCGATATTGGGTCATCTGGGATCAAAAACTAGGTCACCAGGTCAAATCAAAGGAAAAGCTTGTTAACACTCTAGAGGTCACATTTTTGGCCCAATCTTAATGAAACTTGGTCAGAATGTTACCCTCCATAAAATCTTGGATGAGTTCGATATTGGGTCATCTGGGGTCAAAAACTAGGTCACCAGGTCAAATCAAAGGAAAAGCTTGTTAACACTCTAGAGGTCACAATTTTGGCCCAATCTTAATGAAACTTAGTCAGAATGTTATCCTTAAAAAAGTCTTGGACGAGTTTGATATTGGGTCATCTGGGGTCAAAAAATAGGTCACCAGGTCAAATCAAAGGAAAAGCTTGTTAACACTGTAGAGGCTGCATTTATGACTATATCTTCATGAAACTTGATCAGAATGTTAATATTGATGATCTTAAGGTCCAGTTTGAATCTGGGTCATGTAGGATTAAAAACTAGGTCACCTGGTCAAATCAAAGGAAAAGCTAGTTAAAACTGTAGAGGCCACATTTATGACCATATCTTAATGAAACTTGGTCAGAATGTTTATCTTGATGCTCTTTAGGTCAAGTTTAAACCTGGGTCAGCTTCGGTCAAAAACTAGGTCACTAGGTTAAATCAAAGGAAAAGCTTGTTAACACTAAAGAGGCCACATTTATGACTATATCTTCATGAAACTTAGTCAGAATATTAAACTTGATGATCTTTAGGTCAAGTTCGAATCTGGGTCATGTTGGGTCAAGAATTAGGTCATGGGGGCAAATCGAAGGAAAAGCTTGTTAACACTCTAGAGGCCACATTTATGACTGTATCTTCATGAAACTTAGAATGTTAAACTTGATGATCTTTAGGTCAAGTTCGAATCTGGGTCATGTTGGGTCAAAAACTAGGTCACGGGGTCAAATCAAAAGAAAAGCTAGTTAACACTGTAGAGGCCACATTTATGAACATATCTTGATGAAACTTGGTCAGAATGTTAATCTTGATGATCTTTAGGTCAATAGGTCAGGTGAGCGATACAGGGCCTTAATGGCCCTTTTGTTTATTCTAAGAAAGGTCGACATTCAGTACATTTTTTTTCTAGCCATTGCTGGCTTGATAGGGTCTTAGAAAGCATCAAGAGGGAGGCGTATAGCAGGGGGACAACTTACCCAAAAAAAAAAAAATAGATTTAGAGCGTTTCCAATATAGAGATAAAATTGAAAAATTAATATAAGGTTTTCATTAATTCTTTTCATGAAGTCTGAAAATTTTGAAATTGGTTTGTATGGTAAAATATTTGCAAAATATGACCTCTGTGAGAGTAGTTATTTGTTTTGTTAATAACACTGTCATATTTATTTTTCATGAAGTGTTTATTTTCATGAGAATGGGCATTTAGCAAGAAACCCCTCCAAGTATTTCTTTTGTAGTACTTTGAATGTGGTATATTTCAGTTTTAGATGCATTGGTGTACAAAATGTAAATTTCTAAATAAGGTTACAAAGTATTTAGTGTTTTATAGCCTTAGGTTAGATGGTAATATCTGTGTAATGTCAGCATGCAGGTGACATCATTGTTGGTGGAGGGTTTTACAGTAGAGTACAGCTTTTGTCATAGTCCTTTTTTTCAGCAATAGTCAGTCCATAGACAGTCAGTCTGACTTGATCAACTGCTTGGTTTTGACTGGTTTCCTACTTTTCTAGACATTCAAGGTGTTAAAGGAACACAGGGAACCAGTCCATTATGCAGGTACCCCTGATGAATATTGGAGAGTAAATCAGGTCAGACTATTGTTGGATATGGAATGTCAGATGTCAGAATACAAGGAGCGGAGAGCTGGCTGTGTCATGTAACTGCATGTTAAATGAATAGAAGAAAATATTTTGTACAAGTTTCTGAGAGACTGATCAGATTCGGCTGGTAAATTTCAGGTTTATGAAAAAACAAAGACTTCATTTTTTTGTGTGATAAACTAGTGCATTCCCGCTATGCAGTTAAATGACAGGCTAATGGTGGTTTGGACCAGACCTGCCAGCAAGTCAGTCGGATCTTGCAGATATGATACCTTAACAAATCATTTTGTTGATCAGTTAGTTTTATGGACTGTTCAGTTTGCACTATATATCTATGTTGATGTTGTTTTACTTATCATTTTGGAATAACTCTTCACATTTAATGTTGGAAATGGACACATTGTATGTTTTGTTGTTTTTAGTAACAATAAAGAAAATGTACAAAATGAAATTATGTTCAAGTTCTCCCCTTTTAACAATATTGCAAGGATTAGATATTTTTGTACTTTTTCAAAGTAAAATGCATACATTTTATAGAGCCAGCATAATGTTAGGTAATGTAATTTTTTTGTCTTTGTTTATTTGAAATTTTCATTAAAAGTTGCCCTGTATTTATGTGTATATATAGATTCTATTTGATATTTATAGTAACGATGCATGGTTTTTAAATGACATATATACTAAGTCTTATTATGGTATACAAAACGTTTAATGAAAGATTAGAAAAAAAGTTCTTGATATTTTCAGCAAATATTCGAGGCCCCGCCCCACCAACAAATCTGAAGAGGTTTAGCTCCCTAGAGAACCTCTCCACAATGCCAGACCCTGATCCAGATCCTGACATGAGTGCGAGTTTCGAGGATGATGAAGTCAGTCCACAGCCGCGTATGGCACGTAGACGTGGGGGAAACGAGAGTTTCAGGGCAGCAGTTGACCGATCTTATGACCCAGTGCCTAAACTTGAAATGGACCCCTGTAAGTTAATGCTAATAGTAAATAGACAAAGGCACTTTTGAAGATTTGAAGTTATTTTTAAGAGTGTGAAGTCCTGTATCCTCTTGCATAGAATTTCATGCATCTAAAAGGCTGTAGAATTGCAGAGATTACAGGTTTATCAACTTCTGTCCCTGAAACTGAGGATGAGGGATATACAAAACTCTCTGAATACTGAGATACATGTGACAAAGATATGTACTTGTCCGTACATATTCCCCAGAATCTTGTGTCAAATTTTGCATACATTTTCTGATGGTCAGATCAAATTTGATGTATAAATGAGAGTTTTGATAACTTTGAAGACTTCTGAATTTATTTGATGTTGGAGTGTTCTGAGTTCTCTGTTGTGAAACCAGAGGGAACTTCTGGTGGGGGGGGGGGGGGGGAGTTCATTCCCCATCTTTCTGTCATACAAAGTGGAATCCCTTGATAACTTTCAAACTACAAGATATTTTTACATGAGTCTTGGTACCTGTATAGACAGATATTTGAAGAATGTTATTTTGTTCCTATGGCAAGATAATTATGTTATGAATATTTAACTGAAAAGTGATGAGGTTGAATCTTGCAAAAACTTTTGAAGTACAAGACATTTTTTCATGAAACTTGGTAATGATACATGGATAGATTGCAGTATAGAGAATATTCATGTTTATTTATTAGCCTTTTGCCTTCTGGCAGCAAGTGATTCTGCCTTTGCGACCAGTGCATGCATGGTCAGTAAATTTTCAGTGAACACCCCTTCGAATAATAAATGGCATTGCCCAAATTGAAAGATAGAACAGTCCATTTTAGAAATTTGGCAGGGTAAAAGGTAAGTTTCAGTATAGAAAAATATGGTTCTAATGGCAGCAGTTATGACAAATGCGCCTTCCAGTAGGTGACTTTTGTTGCTTGGCAATAATCTTTTTATTTTCAATACCAACTATTTAGTTGTATCATACTTGGTTAGAGCACGTGTTCTCAAGGAATACATTCATGATTATAATATCATTGAGATAAAAAAGTAATATACAACACAAAAGATTATACTCTGAAAAAAAAGTTCCTACTTTTAGACTTTTATATTTTCAACCAATCAGATGATGACGAATCAAATGTACCAACAGCAGCTTTACGGAGAAGCCACTCTGGTAATATTGTGCGATCCCTCTCTTCTATATATTTACGGCATGGTGTAATATGCAAGTCGCTTGATTATATATTTCGTCTTTCCGAAGGTACCCGAGGGGTTGGAATGAAGTTCTTTTCTGTTCTCACATTATTTTATGTTTACAGTTCTATAGTTATCCTTTTAGTTACATAAAGTTGTTTAGTTAAATTAATATTTTGTTTATATGTGATATTCAGACAGTCTGTAACACAACCAGGCAAAGTAAAGAAGAATATATATTGTTCAGTCTACACAGTTATTTGAATGGAGGGTTTAACATTTCTCTGTTGTAGATATGTGTAACAAGTTTTTTAAGGTCAATCCAAGCATTTCAGAGTTATTTGCCCTTGAACTTTACTGGTTTATTTGTGAATGGCAATTTGTGGTATGACCTACAGTTTTAAATGGATTCTAATGAAACTTCACCAACATGTTCACCATGAAGTGTAAATGTGCACTGACATATTATTTTTGGTCAGTTGAGGCATTGCAGAGTTATGCGCCCTTGCATTAAGACAAAATTTCTTATTTCCTCTGACAAAACAATCTTACTAGGGTATTAATCACATTCAGTGATAGCTCTAGCTGTTATCTCCTAAAAGAAGCGTGATGAATTATGTCTGAATATTGCTATTTCAGTTTGTTGTTCAGTGAAGCATGACAGTTTATACTAGTGTGATGATTTTAATGATTAAAAGCATGATCAGGTTTAGACATCAGATTCGCATGATTTGATAAAAAACAATTTTTTTTCACAGTTAAATTAAGTATCTAGTTTCTGATCAAATTTTAGAATAGGAGATAGATTGTGATAGTCTTTATACAGGACAGACATTTTTTGTTGAAGTTTCAGTTGAGAGTGTTTGATTTATATAGATTTGTTATTGATTATGAAAATGCATTACCGTTGTGAAGAGATTACCTGATTTAAGTGGGTTTTTTACAGAGCCTTAAAAGTGATTAAAATCTTAATAAATGCTGAAATATGTGACATAGATATGTCTGTTGTGTCATCATTTCAGGACACATGTAATAATGATGAATGAAGTGAACTTCCTTCACAGATTTATGTTTTCACAGATTTATGCTTTCACAGATTTTGAAATGGAGCTTTGAAAAATGTTCATGTCTGTGAGGCTTTAAATTGATCAAGATTTTTTCTCATGATTATAGCTGCAGGAAGTTTTACTGTAAAAATCTGTATTGTTGAGCAGGTTTTATCTATGAACATTCGCTTACATGAAAGAAGTTCTGTTTTTATTAAACGCTAACCCCAACCTCTTTCCTTTTTTTTCTTCTCCAAACTAAAATAAAAAAAGTCAGATCTGACATGAAACATGTAGTTAAAGCTTGCTAAACAGTAACTGATCAGAGAGAGAAGAAAACAGGAGACAAATTTTTACATTTCTATGTTTTGCCTACCACGTAAAGACATTTTGATGAGGGTCGCTGTAATCTAGAAATGAAATGGTTCTTTGACAAACCTACAGGATACATAACATGTTCTTTTCTGTCTGAAAATATTCTGTACCATATTTGAACATGTTTGAAGTAGATAATTTAGTTGGGGGTAAAGACAAGGGCTATGCTATAATAATACTTTGAAAATATTTTTATTATGAATTTTTCAGATCTACCTAGTAAGAATGTTTATGAATGTACATTCTAATTCTAAATGATTTTAATTGTAAATTGACTGGCGAAAGAAAAGCATGTTGACTTGTCACTTCCAGATGATGAAAAGCAGAGTAAAGTAATATTTGTCATTTCTTAATGACCCAACAGGAACTATTTGCTTGATTTGTTAGGTTTTAAGTCGGGCCAATACATTTTGGTCCTTTGTCTACATGGAAATTTCAGTTTAAATTTTCAAGTAGAGACATGCATCTTGGTAGTACCATAGAATTACAAAAGTCAGCCTCAGAACTTTCAGGGCTTAAAGTAATTTTACATTCCAAAGTTGGGTTTCCAATCCTCAGAGGAGAATAGGAACAGCTGAGTCTGGACCATAGTCAATTAACTGGCTACTTAATAGGCAACTATCTATCTGTTTCTGCAACAGTACAAAAGAAGAAAATGGTCTGGAAGGCTAGAGGTGGTGATATCCTGTCGTGTTGATATGATTTTATATGCAAATCAAGTCTATTTTAATCGACTTCATGAATAGTATCTCAGCGTGACAAGTCAGTTTGCTTTTTAATTTTAGATTTAATAGTTCAAATATGGTACAGTGTTAAATAAAGATAAGTTAGAACTAGAATGCACAAAAGTTACGTTGAATTTAGATACTTGAAAACATGGACATTTTTGCTTTATTTAATTATGCACCCCATAGATTCTTGTGGGATTGACTACACAACTTATTTTGGATAATTGCCAAGCTGAATAAAAAATAACTATTCATAGAAGAACCAACTTGCAGAATCAGTGCCTAAGATAGTCCTTTTGCAAAAATGAACATGTTTTCTGGAACTTGCACCATCATAACAGAAATTAACCAATTAACAACAAAGAAAACTTACAAACATATCAATTAAATATTTATCAAAAATATGTATTGAATATAAATCCTACAATAAATAAATGGTAATTCATATTATAAGCAGTATATGGGACTATATAAGTTAGACAAGTACTTTTCAGTGAGTCGTTTGCTGAATATTATATCGGATATAATTATATGAGCCTCATTTTGAATTTGAGCATTTTCCATGACAGCTGTATATATTTATTTATTACAGAACTTGAATATTTGCAGAGATCTACTTACATGAATGATTATTATATGACATGACATGTTTTGTTTCTTTTGAAGTCCAGTGGTTCCTGATTTTAGTACGGGTTATCTCCCTTTTTAAATCTGGCAGCCATTTTTGGGGGGTCAACTTACAATACATACAATATAGAATTATAGAAAGTAGGCTAAGAAGAGTAAAATTTCTGTCTATATATATTTACTGACTACAGTTTCCAGTAAGGTAAAGAGAATTTGTTACCAGCCAACAGAATTGCACAATTATGTGATTAATTCTCCTCTGACTTGCAGCAGATTTTATACAAAGAATGAACTTTTAAAATGGCTGCCAGGAGGGATAATTTATTTTATGTGAAAAAGAAAATGTTATTCCTATAATAATTGTATTTTTAAATTCTTCAGTGGAAGAGGAGGGTAGTGAAGGAGGGTCAATAGGTCGCGACCCCACTAATTCAGCAAGGTCGTCTACAAGTGAAATGTTCACAGAAGATGGGAAAAAGAAAGGGGCCAAGAAACACAAGGATGCAAGAAAATCAGGGGGCTTGTTAAAGGGATTCTTCAAGTAAGTTTTATTTACAAAAGTCCCCTTAACTAACAAGGAACAACAGTTACTGTTAAATAAGTGCAAGTTAAAATTACACTTCTATTTCCTTACCAAATGAATAAATTTCATCTATATCGAGATGTGAGCTTCACCACTTTAGAACTACAATATTTGTTTATATGAAAAAGGTTTTTAGGACAGGTATTGGTAACTCCAATATTTGTTTTAAACCTTATCATGCTGGACACAATTGATTCTGCCTTTGCGACCCTTATTAACCCTTATCTTGCTGGACACGATTGATTCTGCCTTTGCGACCAGTGTAGATCATGGTCAGCCTGCACATCCATGCAGTCTGATCATGATCTGCACTGTTCGATGTTCAGCCAGTATTTTTTTGGTAAACACCCCTTTTAACAGTTAATGGTTCTGTCTAAATTGGAAGATGGACAAGTTCATTATAGAAATTTAGCAAGGTAAGGGTTAAGTGATATGATGAAGTGTTTTAGAGCAACGACACCTGTAGAGAGTAAATACTGAAACCACTTCAAAGTAATAACCTCTCTAAAACAATAGAAACTTCATCTTTAATAGAAGTTTTGTTATACAGAGGCTGCTCTTTTTATACAAGAATGCATTTAAGTTAGAATTGATATTTTCTTGCTCACAGGTTTGGTAAGGGTAGGAAGACTCCAGTAGATGAAGTCGGGAAAGGGGTAAAGCCTTCAGACCACAAGGACCAGCTAGACGGAGAGGCAAGGGCTCATAGGGAACATATTGAACAGGAAGAACAAAGGTGGAGGCAGGCACAGGCTGAACAGGAGAGGTAATTAACAATAAATAAAACAATTTTACTCACATGAGGAGCTAATTATAAGGGGGAATCGGGAGTGGCAGCCTAGTTGTTCAGTTGATGGCTGCTGTATCTACACATGGGGGCAGATAAAAGAATGACTTTATAAGTTTGATGCTTTCATGAATATTAATGTTAAAAAAAACCCAAAAAAACTTTAAAATTCAGCCTTTGTTAATACTGCTGCAGTGCTATCATTGTTATATGGCTGAAATATTATTTAAAAAAGGCTAAACCCATAAACACACTGCTGCAATACCATTGAAATATGACTGACAAATAGTTAAAAAGAATACACACATATTGCTGCAGTACCCATATACTACTTCTTAAATGAAGAAACATTACTGGTAATTGCCAGTTTTTTAATGTAAATGATAGAAATAGATGAGTGTATCATGCTTACTTATCAAACAAGTTTAAGTTTGACTTCTTAGTTTATAGTGTTATCTGGTACTATAATATTACCGGTAAATATTTTAGCAAGGCTGAAAGTTTGCTTTATTTGAAGTTGAAGTTGGTTGGCGAAGAAGAATATTTGCAGTGACCATCTTGTGAAATATATATGGCTATAAATAGTAGTACTTTCCTAGGTACTTATTTCCCTCATGAAAAATTCTCATTTTACAAAAGTCAGAAATCTGTCTCCAACAAGACTACATAAGTTTGTATATAATTTACACAGGGCGCAGCAGGAGTACAGGTGGTTACAGGAGCAGCAGAAGGTACGGCAGATGAACCTGCCAGATCAGCCCCTGCCCCATGGTCAGGTGCCGTTCAATCCACCGGAACCTCACAGTATGGGTCACTCGGCCCCTGTAGTCAGTGGATCAGATTTACACAGAGGTAAAATGAGCTTAGTGAAAAAAAAAAAAAGATCTGTTTTCTGTATTTATGAAGTTACTCTAACAACTGTTTGATTTCGATTTCTGTAACTACTGGCTTTGAAAAAAGTCTTCTCATATAGATGTTAAACATCAGTTCAGAGGCCTTTAGTATTGTAGAGTAGGAATACAATGTCTGCAACATATCGGCTGCAGTCCCAAGATGATTAATTCAAAACTTAATTTAAACATTTCAAAAAAACTAGAAATTCCTATTAATATTAACAAATATTTTGAATTCACAAGTGACATTATTCAGTAATATTAGTGAAAATGAAAGATCATGAATGTTACAGATTACAAAAGTGGATAAAACAGTAATTTGTTAGTGCTGACTAAACTGAGATGGTTATTTTTTAAAGTCTATAGCTGGAAATAAAATGTAGATATATTTCTCATTATTGTTGAACAGACACTGCAGTTTCTCGTGCAGAGCGTATCCAGCAATTACGTGCAGATCATCAGCGTCGGCACCAGGAAAGACAGGGACAATACCCACAGGAGGATAGAGAGGAAGAATACGAGCGACAAATACAAGAAGATGAGAAAAAGGTAATCTACCATTTTGTGATTTCGTTTTTCCTGTGAGTAAAGCTATTGGCTTGAAAATGCTTTTTGTGATTTCAGTTAATATATAATTTCACTTCACATGACTTACTTAGTCTTGTTTTGGACTCTTTTTTTTTTTTTTTTTTTTTTTTTTTTATTTCCTCTGGTTTATTCATTCACACTGTTTCAACTTGATTGGTGATATCATTTTTTTTTTATGCAAAACTTTAAGGTAACTAATGTGAGTATGGAAATAACCAGAACAAGTTACAACATTTTCTTCAAATGCTTCATCAAGTACACATGTCTCGTAATTTTCACCATTGTCCACCATTGAACATTCCTTTTAAACATTGTTTGCATTTGGGTTTTCAGTTTTAACTTACTTATTTTACAAATTGATCTGAAAGTTCTTGCTACCTACATTAAAAAAACTGCTGTCTCCGGGATTCAAACCTGCAACTTCCAGATCAGGAGTCCGGCCTCTAGTGCTGTACCTTCATTTGTTGTTTATTGCAAACACATCATTTCAATTGAAAAACGTATTGGTCTTCTGTTAATTTATTAGTTTTTCAGTTTATGATTCATATAATATATTTTTAATTGCTTTCTTTGTTGATTTTTTACCCCATCTGTATTATCATTCGCTTGCTTTTCTTTGTTTTATGCATTTTTGAGATGCTTTTTTTCCCCTCCTAATTCATATTTTGGTTATGTCAGCTTATACTTTCAATAGAAGTAGATTTTTTGCATGACAGTGTAGCGTATAGAAAATTCTAGCATTTTAAAGAGTATTTAAAAGTTTTTATATATATTATACAGTCATGTTCCATGGCATATTGTTAACAGTGCAGTTATTTTTAGCTCACCTGTCACAAAGTGACAAGGTGAGCTTTTGTGATCGCGCGTCGTCCGTCGTCCGTGCATCCGTCCGTGTTTGCGTAAACTTTTGCTTGTGACCACTCTAGAGGTCACATTTTTCATGGGATCTTTATGAAAATTGGTCAGAATGTTCATCTTGATGATATCTAGGTCAAGTTCGAAACTGGGTCACGTGCACTCAAAAACTAGGTCAGTAGGTCTAAAAATAGAAAAACCTTATGACCTCTCTAGAGGCCATATTTTTCATGAGATCATAATGAAAATTACTCAGACTGTTCAGCTTGATGATATCTAGGTCAAGTTCGAAACTGGGTCACGTGGGGTCAAAAACTAGGTCAGTAGGTCTAAAAATAGAAAAACGTTGTGACCTCTCTAGAGGCCATATTTCTCAAAGGATCTTCATGAAAATTGGTCAGAATGTTCAACTTGATGATATCTAGGTCAAGTTCATAACTGGGTCACATGGGTTCAAAAACTAGGTCAGTAGGTCTAAAAATAGAAAAACCTTGTGACCTCTCTAGAGGCCATATTTCTCAATGGATCTTCATGAAAATTGGTCAGAATGTTCATCTTGATGATTTCTAGGTCAAGTTTGAAACTGGGTCAACTGCGGTCAAAAACTAGGTCAGTAGGTTTGAAAATAGAAAAACTTTGTGACCTCTCTAGAGGCCATATTTTCATGAGATCTTTATGAAAATTAGTCAGAATGTTCATCTTGATGATTTCTAGGTCATGTTTGAAACTGGGTCAACTGCGGTCAAAAACTAGGTCAGTAGGTTTGAAAATAGAAAAACCTTGTGACCTCTCTAGAGGCCATATTTCTCAATGGACCTTCATGAAAATTGCTGAGAGTGTTCAGCTTGATGATATCTAGGTCAAGTTCGTAACTGGGTCATGTGCGGTCAAAAACTAGGTCAGTAGGTCAAATAATAGAAAAACCTTGTGACTTCTCTAAAGGCCATATTTTTCATGGGATCTGTATGAAAATTGGTCTGAATGTTCATCTTGATGATATCTAGGTCACTTTCGAAACTGGGTCAACTGCGGTCAAAAACTAGGTCAGTAGGTCTAAAAATAGAAAAACCTTGTGACCTCTCTAGAGGCCATACTTGTGAATGGATCTTCATGAAAATTAATCAGAATGTTCACCTTGATGATATCTAGGTCAAGTTTGAAACTGGGTCACGTGCCTTAAAAAACTAGGTCAGTAGGTCAAATAATAAAAAAAAACTTGTGACCTCTCTAGAGGCCATACTTTTCATGGGATCTGTATGAAAGTTGGTCTGAATGTTCATCTTGATGATATCTAGGTCAAGTTTGAAACTGGGACAACTGCGTTAAAAAACTAGGTCAGTAGGTCTAAAATTGTTAAAATCTTTTGACCTCTCTAGAGGCCATATTTTTCAATGGATCTTCATGAAAATTGATCTGAATGTTCACCTTGATGATATCTAGGTCAGTTTTGAAACCGGGTCACATGCGGTCAAAAACTAGGCCAGTAGGTATAAAAATAGAAAAACCTTGTGACCTCTCTAGAGGCCATATTTTTCATGAGATCTTCATGAAAATTAGTGAGAATGTTCACCTTGATGATATCTAGATAAAATTCAAAACAGGGTCACGTACCTTCGAAAACTAGGTCAATAGGTCAAATAATAGAAAAACCTTGTTACCTGTCTAGAGACCATATTTTTCAATGGATCTTCATGAAAATTGGTCAGAATTTTTATCTTGATAATACCTAGGTCAAGTTCAAAACTAGGCCACTATGTCAGATAATAGAAAAAACGATGTCATACTCAAAACTGGGTCATGTGGGAAGAGGTGAGCGATTCAGGACCATCATGGTCCTCTTGTTCATGAGATCTTCATGAAAATTGTTGAGAGTGTTCACCTTGATGATGTCTAGATCAAGTTCAAAAGTGGGTCACATGCCTTCAAAAACTAGGTCATTAGGTCAAATAATAGAAAAACCTTGTGACCTCTCTAGAGGTCATATTTTTCAATGGATCTTCATGAAAATTGGTCAGAATTTTTTATCTTGATGATATCTAGGTCACATGTGCTCAAAAACTAGGTCACTTTGTCAAATAATAAAAATAACGACGTCATACTCAGTTCAACACTGGGTCATGTGGGGATAGGTGAGTGATTCAGGACCGTCATGGTCCTCTTGTTGTAAATTAAGAGATATTAATGAGAATGAATAGTTATTTTGAATAATCTAGGAAAACTGACTAAATTTCACCAGGATGGTTTAAATAAGGCTGACACAAAAATGTTAGATTATAGCCCTTGAATGCGTAAATAAAAATAGTTTGAAAGGAAAAAATTCCCATAAATTTAATAAACATTTAATGACACTGATTGCAGTAGAAATTAGTTTGTTGTATTTTGCATGTTTTGTGTTAGAATAGCCTTACCTCATGTCTGTTAGCTGTTACCACATCTCCAGATGTTATTACACACAAAAAAACAGAATGTGTTATCTCTACATTATATATATATGCATGTGTGTCTGTTATGCTTTTTATTTTTCTTATTAGCTCACCTGTCACATAGTGACAAGGTGAGCTTTTGTGATCACCCTTCGTCCGTTGTCTGTGCGTCCGTCCGTGCGTACGTGCGTCAACAATTTCTTGTCTGCACGATAGTGGTTTCATTTATGATTTTATTTTAACCAAACTTGCACACAACATGTATCACCATAAGATCTTGGTTCCTTTCTTGAACTGGCCAGATCCCATTATGGGTTCCAGAGTTATGGCCCCTGAAACGGCCAAAATTAGCTATTTTGACCTTGTCTGCACAATAGCAGCTTTATTTAAGATTTGATTTTTTACCAAACTTGCACACAACTTGTATCACCATAGGATCTTGGTTCCTTTCTTGAACTGGCCAGATTCCATTATGGATTCCAGAGTTATGGCCCCTGAAAGGGCCAGAATTAGCTTTTTCGACCTTGTCTGCACAATAGCAGCTTCATTTACGATTTTATTTTAACCAAACTTGCACACAACTTGTATCACCAAAAGATCTTGGTTCCTTTCTTGAACTGGCCAGATTCCATAATGGGTTCCAGAGTGATGGCCCCTGAAAGGGCCAGAATTAGCTATTTTGACCTTGTCTGCACAACAGCAGCTTCATTTATGATTTGAATTTAATCAAACTTGCACAAAACTTGTGTCACCATAAGATCTCAGTTCTTTTTTTGAACTGGCCAGATCCCATAATGGGTTCCAGAGTTATGGCCCCTGAAAGGGCCAAAACTAGCTATTATGACCTTGTCTGCACAATAGCAGCTTCATTTATGATTTGATTTTAACCAAACTTGCACACAACTTGCATCACCACAAGATCTTGGTTCCATTTTTGACCTGGCCAGATTCCTTCATGGGTTCCAGAGTTATGGCCCCTTAAAGGTCCAAAATTGGCTATTTTAGCTTTTGCAGCCATATAGAGACTTCATTTATGGTTTTATTTGATACAAACTTCCAAAATATCTTCAACAACAATAAATCTTGGATTCCATGACAAATCAGATCCAATCGTAGGTTCCAGAGTTATTTTATATCTGATTACCTCCCCTGATTGTAATCAAAATGGATTTATATGAGTAAGCACTTATAGGGCTTATTTGAAATTTCATTATTGTCATTAGTTGGACTGAGCCAATCAGGGTAGATAACTATGGACTGATTTTATGTCAAATTACCTCCCTTTATTTCAAATTAAAATGGATATATCTCCGTAACTAATGAAGATACTGTTCTGAAATTTCATTTATGTCAACAGACAGATTTATTTGGCAGATCCTTCTTTTGTTCACGTACAATAATTTTTTATTTTTTTTAATTACTTCCCTTTTACGTTACTATAAATAGCTTATTTTGAGTAACTTTTTTATTATTGGCCATAGGGAAAAACCGAGACCACTTTTCTGTGGTACAACATGGATGGTACCTCCAATTTTTAGGTGTATTTTGACATATCTGTACCTTGTAAGAAATTTTTTTTCTTTTTGGTTAAATTTCTTCCCTTTGTTGTTACTGTCCTTTGGACTTAGATATTTTTTCTGAGGACCTTCTTGTCCTCAAGTGCAGTGATAACAGGTGAGCGATATAGGGCCATCATGGCCCTCTTGTTTGTTGAGGTAGAGGCTTATTGTTTTGTTGTGCTTCATCACTGTCCAGTTTGACCTTGTTTTCAGATAGAATGTTATAACACTCTCTGGATATCTTAGTTTAACAGCTTAGATGTGATACTCTGATGTAAAGAAATTGTTAAATTTTCACTTTTTTTAAAATTCATACGCCAGGCTTTTACACAAGGAAAATAGTATTTTTGACAATAGAATTGATACTGCAAAAGAAATCTTAAAAATTCAAAAAGATTTGACTACGTCTTCTGATAATGTGGAGTCTGATATATAATTTACATTTTGAATTGATAGATAAAGCTGCAATATAGAGAAATACTCTGTTTCTGATTTGATGAATGGAACAAAGAGGATTGATTTAGAAGGGTGCAGGATGTATATACTGATCGTAGATATAACAAAAAGAGTACTTACAATTTAAACAGTAATGTTTGCTAGCATCAGTTTAGGAAATACACTTGTATTTTTGTTCTAAATCACCCTTTCCTCTTAACAGTGTATCTATACTTGAAATCTTGGAAATATTTGCATGCCAGAATTTTCAAAGAACTGCATTTGTTTTTTTCCACTTCCATGACTTAGTAATTTCGGAATACTAAATACAAGGTCAAAAAGGTTGGCAGTTACATTACCTAGAAATGTACGTAAATGTATTTATTTCAATAAAATTTCTGATCTATTCTGTTTGAAAAAAACTATCAGCACATTCCATTAATGAATTACAATGTATTTATATGGAGAGGTGAGGTGGCCACAAACGGTGATAAGAAATTGGTACTTTATATTAGAATATGAAACTTTTTGGGCTACTTATGAAATAAACATTTCTTTGTTTAAAGAGAAATTAATATTTGTTAAGAAAACATAAAAGTGAAAAAAAAAATGGAAAATACACAAATGGATGCAAATATTTCCATACAATAAAATATAATAAGCAGAACCCTCCTATCTAGCCTTGTCATATATATCTACGCTTTTTCTAACCCACACAGGCAAGCAGATTTACTAGTGACCAAGACTATTTCTTTTATCAGAAATATGGGCAGAGTGCAATTCCCAGTCAGATAGAGCAGCAAGGTCAAAGGTCACGACCTTCAAGTAGAAATCAGGTTGAAAGGTCAGTAGGAATATTTAATAATAGTAATAATGACAATGACTTCTCCAATAAGGACATAGTGCAATTCCCAGCCAGATGTAATGGGAAGGTGAAAGTTTGTAACTTAAAATTTGATTGAAAGGTCAGTACAAATATTTTTCTTACATAAGGGGAGTGCTTTTCCCAGTCAGATAGATTAGTAAGGTCACAGAGGTCATGACCTTCGGTAGAAGGCAAATATATTTACATTTGCCGTATTCTTCTCCATTGAAAATTATGACGTTCATTTTGTATGAACAGCAGAAGGACGTCATGTCAGTGCTGCTTAATGGTAACGGGCCGCTGTTTTGACGATGTTTGCTTATAGTCAGGAAAAACGTTCCTTAGATGATGTAACAGTTGTTCCGTCTGGTGAACAGAATGGCCGGGAAGCTGATTTTAATGTTAAATAAAACAAAATATGTGCAATTTATAATATAATCTTGTTTACAAATGGAAAGGAAATATAATGTAAATATAAGAAATGAAATAATTTTTTTCGGAGTTCATGTGAAATGAACGCCAGAATAGGATCAGCAAATTAAACATGAATTGCTTTGCCAATCCTATTCTGTCGTTCATTTCGCATGAACACCGAAAAAAAATCACTTCTTAAATAAATGTTTGTTATCAGTAAAGTGGAATTCTAAATTAGATTGAGCAAGGTCAGAGTTCATGAATTTTGAATATGCAATGAAATGGAAAAGTCAGTATGAGTAACTAATTAACATGGGTGGTTTGTGAAATTCAGGTCGAAGGTCATGACATAGGTAAGTACATGCAGATTTTGTCTGCAATAAGAAATTTTTCTTTGAATTTACTAAAATAAATTGTAGCAAGCTTGTTTTTCATTTCTGTAATACTACAGTAATATGTTTTTCTTGAATATTTTGGGTCTTTTGAAGTTGCTTTAAGCGCGAGAGGTGTTGCACATTTCTATATCTTAATAAACAGACTCAAGCAAACCAAGTCTGCTATTGTTTTTGCTTGGTTGAGTTCTATGCTTCCAATGGTTCTTCTTATAGATTTTATTAGAAAAATTGTTTTTAAAAAGTTCACCAAATGAAACGTAGTTGTTTCAGTGTGAAAGAGACTTGTAGATGTTTACCAACCTTAAAACATTGTACTTTTTTAGCTCACCTGAAGTGAGCTTTTAGTGTAGTTGGATGATCCGGCATCCGGCTTCCTTATTTTCACTTAAACATCTCCTCCTCTGAAACTACTGGTCAGAATTACACCAACTTAAGTCAGTAGCATCCTAGCATGGCCCTCTATCAAGTTTATTAAAATTGCTCACCTTGGCCCCTTTTAAGGGCCGCCAGAGCTAAAAATAGAAAAACCTTTTAGATAAATTAGATAAAAAATGTAAATGCCTTCAAAAGACTTCTTCCATGAACTGCTTGATTGATCTTCATCAAGCTTGATTTGTAGCATTATTATAAGGCTGTTTACCAAAATTTTTCAATTGGGGACACCTGGCCCCTTTTAGGGGCTGCTAGAGCTAAAACTAGAAATACATTTAAACAACTTCTTCTGATAAATGGCTAGATGGATTTTCATCCGACTTGGTTTGTTGGATCATTATAAGGTCCTCTCTCGAATTTGTTCAAATGGGGATAGTTGGCCCCTTTTAGGGGTTGCTAGGGCTAAAAGTAAAAATACATTTTAATTACTACTTATTGTGGATCTTCATCAGATCTGGTCTGTGGCATCAATATAAGGTCCTCTCATAAATTTGTTCAGTTTGGGGTGTTTGGCTCCCTTTTAGAATCAGATGGTCAAGGTCTTCAGATGAGCGACTTATTTTAAACTGATACTGAATTCTAGAAAATGTATCTGGACATGTGAAATAGGTTATTGGTTGTTTAGTTTCCATTACCAGGCTCACTGCTATAGACAGAACGTCTGTAGGAAAAATCTTCTTGATTTTCTTCTAATCTGCCAGATTTAGATGTAAAACTTCTTTCCAAAAGTTGTCATATTACAATCTGTCATGTTGCTCAGTTTTCTCCCAAATAGATAAATACTTTGGAATTGGTTATTATTCCTTAAAATTAGCAGACATTTTCACACATTAAAACTGCTTATTCATACAAGTAGTAGAACCTGTTTCGGTTTTCTTTACAGACCTCACAGTCGGATTGGTTCAGCGGATTTTGTTCAGGGTACCAGTAATTATCAGGATTACAGAGACATACAGCCGCAGGGAACCAGACTCATTAGTGACTCAAATATTTCTAAATATAGTAACTTCTATCGTCCTCCATCGCGAGGGCAGACGTCATTGACAGATATGAATTTTCACCATCAAAATAATCAGTACCATCAACAGCAGCAGCATTCATCAGTGGTCCCACGGGGCCCCACCCCTTCTCAAGATAGACAGCCACAGCACCCCTTTGGCATTCAAAGGGGTCAGACACCAACTAATGAATATGATCGTAACACAAATTTCCGAAATGCAAACGGAAGCTATCAAGGGGTTCATAGAGTGCAGACACCACAAAATGTGATTGTCAGTGATAGACGGAATTACGCAGAATACGATGATCTTAGAAGGGGTAATATGAATGTGAATAGAACTAATTTAAATTCAAATAAAGATCATGTGACTAGACAGGAAGTGCTGCCACCAAGTGGTGGTAACTATAGTAACTCATCATATGCATATAGAGATCCTGTATTCACGTCAGTGGCGGGGAAAAGGCCAGTGAAATCTTTATCGCAACAACCAAACTCGGCAAAAGTCTGACAACAGAACCTATTTGTGTCAGTGTTAAATGTTAGACTATGTTCTGAAAAGGTTAGAGGGTCATTGAAAATAAAATTGAAGTATTACCCAGCAGTAAACTGTATTTTTCATAATAATGAATTTTTAATTGGTCATTTTACTTTTATACAGTATTTAACTGTATTTATACAATTATGCAGATGAAGATTATATTACATGATCTTGTATTCACAGAACATACTGTTAGCTAGTGTTCCAGTTTATTAATTAAATGCAGGTGTAATGAGGAAAGTTCAAACAATTTTATTATTGAAAGTTAAAAGTTATAGTATTTACATTTTAACAAACCCAAACGTTCAAACATTTTGTGATGCTTTACAGAACATTGCTTTTATACAAACCATACTCTTAAAGGAGAATGCCTCCAGGTTTATGTCATCTTATTTCAGAAGTTTGGAAATGCTTTCATTTTTCAGTAATTATAAGTAAAATGTAAAACTGAAGTTTCACAGTATTTATGAATAGTCTGTGAAGTAACATAACAGAAAGGTAGTTAAGCATGCTGATGAAATATAAACTGACATAATATTGACTAATAAATACTGACCAATCTGCATTTCTATGAATGTATCTTTAGAAAAGCGACAGAAATTTGAAAGTTTGGCATTCTGCCTAGAGGCATGTCCCTTTAAGTTTTGAGTGGAAATAGATGAGATCTCTGAATCTGTTAAAGATTAGAAGAATTTACTCTAACTTTAGTAGCAATTTTTATGTAAGGTTAGTTCCTGAGATAACTATAAAAGTTTATACATTAGTATCATTTTTGTGAATAGTAGGTTGTGAGGTGAAATATAATAGATGACAACGAAAAAAAAGATGATATTGTTTACATGTACCTGACTTAATTGTATACAAGATTAATTTTTATATTTACATAATGAAATTATCCAAGATCTGCATGCTTCTTTCTTAATAGATTTTATCTTCAGTGAGATTTTCTTAAGGTATATAGATGTTTGTCTGAATTTGTAGAATTAAATCTGTTGATTCTGAATTTAGACAGTAATTCCAGACCTTTTTATGAGTATTTTGACCACATCTCTTGGTCTGTATTGGCTAGTTGGTGTAAAGTGCTGGGGGTCATGTGAAGTAGTGAGGTCATCTGGCAAGAGAGCAGGGTACACTGGAGGTAACTCAATGTAACTTGCATATCAAGAGGAGGGTCATGGAACCCATTGAAGTCAGGCAGTGCTCCCCATCACTTAACCCTTACCTTGCTAAATTTCTATAATGAACATGTCCATCTTCCAATTTGGACTGTACCATTAACTGTCAAAAGGGGTGCTTACCAAAAAGATACCGACTGAATGGTGAACAGTGCAGATCATGATCAGACTGCACGAATGTGCAGGGCTGATCATTATCTACAATGATCGCAAAGGCAGAATCAGTCGTGCCCAGCATGATGAGGATTAATAGTGGACAATACTGACCTGTTGTCAAGTGGTATTTCTATGTCACACGATCTCCTGCAGTAACACTAACACATGCTATGAGATCTATTTGAAATGTTCAGAAAAAAAGGAAATTTTTGCTCCAAGTCTGGAATTACTATCTAAACTGTTCCATATAGGCTCATTACTTGTGTAAGTAGCAGATTTCATCAAAACTCCATAATTTTAGTTGTTGTTTGTCACACTTGTGCTTGAACCAGATTGAAGAGCATAGTTTTCATAAAAATACTTTTCAAATTTCCCTTGTTGAGAAGTGTTTAAAATAATCTAATACAATATTTAAGAGTCAAATTCAAGTTGCAACTGATCTTCAAATCAAAATTGTTTTTTTCCTACAGTACTGTGAGTGTAATTTGATTGTCTTTCTACTTGAATAGTCATTATTGATATATGGAAATATGCTTAAGCAATTATAAAGTTATCAAGAGAGTAGCCAGACTTCATTGGATGTGTGGCCTTAAATGAGGAGGTGCTAGTTGCGTGCACGCTTTTACATTACAGAATAGGTTTAGTGCATTCTGAGGTGGTATAGCTTAGAAATATCATTTAAATCATTTTGAAATTATTAAAAGCAGTAAATCATGCTTGTTAAAATCACCTGCTGGACAAGGCCTGAGCTGTTGTTGCAGCATGGGAACTCTCAACTCTCGTTTTTAACCTTTTAACATTTGTTTCATGTATGTCATAGAACAATCTCAGCATGGAATTAATTTTTAAAAAAAGCAGTAAGAATGTTGTGATGAGTGATATTACATATGTTGCTGTAAATGGAGGAATTTTGTGATACACAGGTTTCTTATGAACTTTCTTATTTTAATGTAAAAAGACATTTTTGGTTTTAGGGCAAACAGAAAGTGATGTTATGAGTTTTTCCTGTTTTGATTAACTATAAAATACAAAACTTACTTATTTAGCAAACTTTTACTCATGTTTGATTGCACAGTTGTTTAGCTTTTGTCAAAAACTAGCATAAAACGAATGTTTTAATGTAAATTTACTTGTATTGAATGTAAAATGCTTTTAAAGCAGTGAACATTTAATGTTCTTGTAGAGATTTAGACAACACATATGGGAACAAATATTAAATCTCAGCTTCTCTGTTCTGTTAGAAACAACAGTATATACACCAAAACTTCATATCTCAGATTGTTGCTGTGTAAGGCTGTCCTTTGTAAGGTTGTGATCATCTATTTTCTATGTTTTTACACGGAATGCAATTTCCCTACTTCGCAGCATTTTGATGCCTTCTTTTCTTTACACTCATGGTTGTGATTGTCATGTTATAAGCTAGTATTTGTTGTAACTATGCAGCACTATCTGTCTGCAATGCATTCTTTCATGTCAGTATTCACGCTGATTTCACAAACATCTCGAGTATCAATGACAATAAAAGATCTGATCAGTGAAACAGTAAAGTTATGATTAAGAAATAATGTATAGAAAAAACTTGTTTTAACGTTAATAATACATAGAATACATAGAAAGAGGTTATACATCCATGGAATAATTTCACGAGGGCATAGACCGTGTGATTTATTCTTGCGACGTATAACCGATTTGGAGTGTATTAATATAGATAAAACACGATTTTGCTGTACTTTATTTTGATTCTAATATGCCCTTAATCTAAAACAGTAGATGAAATATAGTTGGGCTCTTTTTTGGTCTCAACAAAAAGACCGACCTCATCGCACGTTAATGTGACATCATTATAGCTTAAGAGTGTTTTAACAGAAACAAGCATATTAGAATTATTGTCAAAACAACAGTTCTAATATCCATATTGATTTAAAACAGAAAACTGATTTTTGAATGATTTAAAACAGAAAACTGATTTTTTGAATGATTTAAAACAGAAAACTCATTTTTGAATGTATATGTGATACACCAGACTTTTGACTTCATCTCCAAAATGACAAAAGTACTGACTATTAAGTTTAAAAATCTGTTCAAAGCATCGATTATAATTCCTAAAAGTGAAATGAATGAAAAAAATAATGATTTTTATTTGTAAAGATGTTCATATAAATTTTTAGCCTGATAGTAATTGCCTAAGTTGAGCTTGGCAACTGTTTTTTTGTATTTATACATTCATATGATATATCTACATGTTTTTGTCTAAGTTCACATTTTGTGCAATTTGTCAGAGAAAAAGGTTGTGCCTTTAATCTTGTGATGGTTTTATCCTTTTTAACTCATTGTATGTTTCCATGGATATGGTGTCTGTGATACCGTGGATTTAGTGTTTGTGTATTTCTATGGATGTAGTGTCTGCAGTTTCATGGAAACTGTTTGTTAGTTTCTATGGATACAGTGTCCAAGTTCCTACATGTTTTCTTTTTCCATGAATACAGTGTCTTTGTTTCCATGGAAACTGAGATTTTCTGTATGTTTTTCTTATTACATAAATTTGGCTTGTACAAGTTCTCAGAAGATACACAAACACTCACAGAAATCTCAACCATTACATATTCTTTTGATTAAGTGACTTATTCAGTACCGGTAGATAAGGCTATTTGTAGATTTTACTATAATAATTTGTGGGCTGAGCTCGAAACTCTTGTAGTTGTATATAAATAAAGAACAAGATACATGAGTTTCTCACTCAGCCCTCATATTGCACTTTGTTTTCTGAAGTTCTCAAAATTCAGCAAGTTTACAGCTTTCATTCTTCTATTAATAGGAGTTTCTTATTTTTCAAATATACAGAAAAATACTTAACTCAAGTTATTTGGAAAATGATTATCCTTTTTGTATACATGTACCTGTTCTAGGTGTTTTACCTGGTAATTGTGTGTAATCCTTTCATGGTTATAAAAACAATGAATCTGATACAGTTATATCTTATAAAGCTACTTACCTGAAAGTTTTGCATACTGACGAATAAATGGGTTATGACAGGCAATATGCATCCCGCTGTTTTGAAGACTTTGTTTGGCGTTTACACATGTTCGTATGAATTGCATCAAAATTTATTATACAGTTTTCATGATTTCATTTTTCAAGGGGTAACCTAAATATCTGGTGGTTCTTGTAAAGAGGGAAAGATGTATCTTTAGTGAACTCACTGAAGCAGCAAATATAAGCATAGCAAATATGAGCTATTTGCATTGGCTTTTCTTTACTGCGAAAACAGCTAGAAAGATGTGGATATATCAGAATTCTGTTGTTTTATTTCTGTTAAATGTCCTTAACTAGCAAAATACTGGTTTGTTTATGAAAGATTGTTATCTGCAATTTTTTCACTAAATTCTAAAATCTTGATTATTTTTGACTCTACACAATGGAAACAGCAGAGTGCTTTGAACATGTTAATGTGTTAAAAGTGTCTTTGTATCATACCAATATTATTATTGAAGCATATATTTTATATTTTTGTATAGCCATCCAATATATTTTAAGATTAAAATATAGTTGAAATCTGTGTTTGTAATATTGTTATTTCATTTTCTATACCCTTACCCTGCTAAATTTCTATAATGAACTTGTCCATCTTTCAATTTGGACAGTACCATTAACAGTTAAAAGGGGTGTTTACCAAAAAAGATACTGGCTGAATGTTATTTAAGGAACAAAAAGACCGATTACATAGAGTTAGATTCCTATTTGAAATGTATATTTTATTATTTTTATAAAATTTTGTAATTACTCCCCTTTAATATGAAAGTATATAAAAAGCTGGGTATTTCTTTTTATTTCGATACAATGTCTAGTTAGCTCATCTGATTTTTTGAAAAAAAATGATGAGTTATTGTCATCACTTGAGCGGTTGTCGGCGTCGGCGTCGGCGTTGCCTGGTTAAGTTTTATGTTTAGGTCAGCTTTTCTCCTAAACTATCAAAGCTATTGCTTTGAAACTTGGAAGACTTGTTCACCATCATAAGCTGACCCTGTATAGCAAGAAACATAACTCCATCTTGCTTTTTGCAAGATTTATGGCCCCTTTTGTACTTAGAAAATATCAGATTTCTTGGTTAAGTTTTATGTTTAGGTCAACTTTTCTCCTAAACTATCAAAGCTATTGCTTTGAAACTTGGAATACTTGTTCACCGTCATAAGCAGACCCTGTACATCAAGAAACATAACTCCATCTTGCTTTTTGCAAGAATTATTGCCCCTTTTGGACTTAGAAAATCAGTTTTCTTGGTTAAGTTTTATGTTTAGGTCAGCTTTTATCCTAAACTATCAAAGCTATTGCTTTGAAACTTGCAACACTTGTTCACCATCATAAGCTGACCCTGTACAGCAAGAAACGTAACTCCATCCTGCTTTTTGCAAGATTTATGGCCCCTTTTGGACTTAGAAAATATCAGATTTCTTGGTTAAGTTTTATGTTTAGGTCAACTTTTTCTCTTAAACTATCAAAGCTATTGCTTTGAAACTTGCAACACTTGTTCACCATCATAAGCTGACCCTGTACAGCAAGCAACATAACTCCTTCCTGCTTTTTGCAATAATTATTGCCCCTTTTGGACTTAGAAAATCATTTTCTTGGTTGAGTATTATGTTTAAGGCAACTTTTCTCATAAACTATCAAAGCTATTGCTTTAAAACTTGCAACAGTTTTTCACAATCATAAGTGGACACTGTACATCAAGAAACATAACTCTCTCCTGCTTTTTGCAAGAATGATGGCCCTTTTTAGACTTAGAAAATCATGGGTAGGACAATATTTCTATTATACAAAAAAAAATCAGATGAGCGTCAGCACCCGCAAGGCGGTGCTCTTGTTTTACATTTGCATTTGATAGACATATCAACTATTGAACAATCTGAACCAAAATGCAAGTTTAAAAGCTGTGTGTAGCTTCTGAATTCATTAATTTCCAATCTGTCTTGGTTGCGCAACCAGGATAGGCAAAGGGAGGTAATAATAATTTTTCAAACTTGCGTTTCTAATGAATTCCATCTAAATACTTTTTAATGCAAATATTTTACAAATATATTACAATATGTGTAATATTTATACATTTCCTTAGGCAAAGTATGTTTATCAAATTTATACTTATGATAAAATAACTCTATCTTGGTTCGGCAACCAGGATAGGAAAATGAAATTTTAAAAATACCTCCAGTGAAAATCTAATTTGTATTAAGTGTTAAGTGAACATAAATGAGTGTAAATGATCAGATGCTAAAGTTTCGAACAAATCCGTTACATGGCCAAAATCTGATTATCCACCTTTAAGATTAGGTGAAATAGGTTTGCTAGTCTATACACAATAAACACCCAGGTCAAATATAAGATTTAGGTTGTTTCACCTTTCCAATAACAATGTTTTTGCCCAATTTGTCTTTAAATATAAAACAATACCATTGGTGTCATTCATTATTTTAAAGACCAGCAAGTGTGGTAATAGGAACTTTTTGAATATATTTTCATTTGTTATGCATTTATCATCGAAAAGCGATTTTTGTGGTATATTTTCTATCATTATTGACACCAAATTTTAAAAAATTCAGTTTTGACTGTGGTTGAATTGTTATAAAACTTTCAGGACATCTTAATTAGCATAAAAGCAACACTTCCATTAGTCTGGCTACTGACCAGATAATCTTTTTTTTTTTTTTTAGAAAAAATAATTCTATTATATATTCTGACTTCATCAGTCTTGGCTCTAATTATCTATGTTTTGAGAAGAAAAGGGACATAATTATACAAAATTTGAATAGCCTCAGAAGTTATCTCCTGTGAACAAAACACGGGGTCTGAACACAGACTACATTTCCATGTAAAAATAGGTTAATTTCTAAAAAAAAAATTTTTGGAAACTGATTTTGATGAGAAAATACATTTTGGGCATGAAAAAGACATTATTAATGATGTTTTGAAAATGTAAAAGGTTTCTTTCACTGGCTTCAAGTTTAGATGGGAATATCACAGCTCAAGTGGAATGGACACCCAGTTCACAAAATAAAACTAAATGTGATTTGAGATTCAGTAGACATACAGGCCAGAAAATGGGTTTAGATGTGATTTGAGAGACTAGGTAATCTATGTAAGGCTGGCTGTCATTTGTATACATTTTAGCTAATCCGGCAATTTTATTATAGATATGTATTATGGTGGATGCCTAGTGTGTACTCGGTAGCATATATCTTTTATCTAAAGGGAACATTTTCTATCCGATTTTCATGAAGCTTTGTCAGAATGTTTGTCACTGAAAAAACCAGGCAAATTTTAAAACTGGAACATCTATGTTCAAAAACTAGGTCATTAGGTCAAAGCATGGGAAAATCTTGTTAACACTCCAGATTCCGCCTAATCTGTATCATAGAAACACCTTGTTAACACTACTTTGTCAGAATTTTTGTCTTTATAAAACCGAGATGACATTAAAGAGTCTCGGTCACCTTGGTCAAAAGCAGGTGTACGTTCTACTAGATTTAAAATAAACATGATAAGAGTTACATGAAATCTAGGTAAAACTGGATACTAGGGTACCTGGCATAACAAGTAGACAAGGAAGCGATACAGGGCCTTCATGGCCCTCTTCTTTACGTTTTGGGGTCCAACCTTCGGCCGTAATCCCCTTTCTAGGCTTTCTATCAAGTGTGTTTTTCTCCCAATTTTGATCCAAATTTCCCTCTTTTCAGCTCACCTGTCACAAAGTGACAAGGTGAGCTTTTGTGATCAGTCCGTAAACTTTTGCTTGTGACCATTCTAGAGGTCACATTTTTCATGGGATCTTTATGAAAGTTGGTCAGAATATTCACCTTGATACTATCTAGGTCAAGTTTGAAACGGGGTCACGTGCCGGTAAAAACAAGGTCAGTAGGTCTAAAAATAGAAAAACCTTGTGACCTGTCTAGAGGCCATACTTTTCAATGGATCTTCATGAAAGTTGGTCAGAATGTTCACCTTGATGATATCTAGGCCCAGTTTGAAACTGGGTCAACTGCGGTCAAAAACTAGGTCAGTAGGTCAAATAATAGAAAATCCTTGTGACCTCTCTAGAGGTCATATTTTTCATGGGATCGTCATGAAAATTAGTCAGAACATTCTTCTTGATGATATCTAGGTCAAGTTCGAAACTGGGTCACGTGCCTTCAAAAACTAGGTCAGTAAGTCAAATAAGAGAAAAACCTTGTGACCTCTCTAGAGGCCATATTTTTCATGGGATCTGTATGAAAGTTGGTCTGAATGTTCATCTTGATGATATCTAGGTCAAGTTCAAAACTGGGTCACATGCAGTCAAAAACTAGGTTAGTAAGTCTAAAAATAGAAAAACCTTGTGACCTCTCTAGAGGCCATATATTTCATGAGATCTTTATGAAAATTGGTCAGAATGTTCACCTTGATGATATCTAGGTCAAGTTCGAAAGTGGGTCACGTGCCATCAAAAACTAGGTCAGTAGGTCAAATAATAGAAAAACCTTGTGACCTCTCTAGAGGCCTTTTTCATGGGATCTGTATGAATTTTGGTCTGAATGTTCATCTTGATGATATCTAGGTCAAGTTCAAAACAGGGTCATGTGCCGTCAAAAACTAGGTCAGTAGGTCTAAAAATAGCAAAACTTTGTGACCTCTCTAGAGGCCATACTTGTGAATGGATCTCCATAAAAATTGGTCAGAATGTTCATCTTGATGATATCTAGGTCAAGTTCGAAAGTGGGTCATGTGCCTTCAAAAACTAGGTCAGTAGGTCAAATAATGAAAAAACGTGACCCCTCTAGAGGCCATATTTTTCATGGGATCTGTATGAAAGTTGGTCTGAATGTTTATCTTGATGATATATAGATCAAGTTTGAAACTGGGTCAACTGCGATCAAAAACTATGTCAGTAGGTCTTGAAATAGAAAAATCTTTTGACCTCTCTAGAGGCCATACCCTTGAATGGATCTTCATGAAAATTGGTCAGAATGTTCACCTTGATATCTAAGTTGAATTTGAAACTGGGTCACATGCCATAAAAAACTAGGTCAGTAGGTCAAATAATAAAAAAAACCTTGTGACCTCTCTAGAGGCCATACTTTTCATGGGATCTGTATGAAAGTTGGTCTGAATGTTCATCTTGATGATATCTAGGTCAAGTTTGAAACTGGGTCAACTGCGGTCAAAAACTAGGTCAGTAGGTCTAAAATTAGAAAAAATTTTGACCTCTCTAGAGGCCATATTTTTCAATGGATCTTCATGAAAATTGATCTGAATGTTCACCTTGATGATATCTAGGTCAGTTTTGAAACTGGGTCACGTGCGGTCAAAAACTAGGCCAGTAGGTATAAAAATAGAAAAACCTTGTGACCTCTCTAGAGGCCATATTTTTCATGAGATCTTCATGAAAATTAGTGAGAATGTTCACCTTGATGATATCTAGGTAAATTTCAAAACAGGGTCACATACCTTCGAAAACTAGGTCAATAGGTCAATAATAGAAAAAACGACGTCATACTCAAAACTGGGTCATGTGGGAAGAGGTGAGCGATTCAGGACCATCATGGTCCTCTTGTTAACATATTTAGTTTTTTAAACATTTGAATCACAATGTGCTTTTTAAACTATTCTCTACTGAAATGAAAGACATTTATCAATTTTGTTTTGGTACGTCTGTGTTGCATCTGTGCGGATAAAAGGAACAGAAGTGATTCCTGGACAGGGTACGAACCTTTTTTACTTTGACCAATGTGCTTGGTTGGTATTCATAGCTTCTCTCGTTGTATAGCCTTTTCTCTACAGATAATGCTCCTATATTCGCATCAACAGTTGACAGAACTTTTCAACTTCCAAAGCTCTGAATCAAGAGTTTTGGCCTTTCATCTCACAAAACTTTGTGAAAGTCTGACAAGAAACGCATAAGTAGTTCATGAGACAGGCCAAATGACGCCCATAATTACATAATGTGTGTTCTTTTCACCTCATTAAATGAGGATTATTATTTATTTTTCACACACAGTATATAGCAATGGGCTGAGTGCTAACATGAGTGCTGCGTGTTGATCGTAAAGTATTTTTAGCTCACCTGTCACAAAGTGACAAGATGAGCTTTTGTGATCGTGCTGCGTCCGTTGTCCGTCCGTGCGTCCGTAAACTTTTGCTTGTGACCATTCTAGAGGTCACATTTTTCATGGGATCTTTATGAAAGTTGGTCAGAATGTTCACCTTGATGATATCTAGGACAAGTTCGAAACTGGGTCATGTGCGGTCCAAAACTAGAAAAACCCTGTGAACTCTCTAGAGGCCATATTTTTCATAGATCTTCATGGAAGTTGGTCAGAATGTTCACCTTGATGATATTTAGGTCAAGTTAGAAACTGGATCTCGTGCAGTCCAAAACTAGATCAGTAGGTCTAAAAATAGAAAAACCTTGTGAACTCTCTAGAGGCCATATTTTTCAATAGATCTTCATGGAAGTTGGTCAGAATGTTCAACTTGATGATATCTAGGTCAAGTTCGAAACTGGATCACGTGCCTTCAAAAACTAGGTCAGTAGGTCAAATAATAAAAAAACTTGTGACCTCTCTAGAGGCCATATTTTTCATGGGATCTGTATGAAAGTTGGTCTGAATGTTCAGCTTGATGATATCTAGGTCAAGTTCGAAGTTGGGTCAACTGTGGTCAAAAACTAGGTCAGTAGGTCAAATAATTAAAAAGCCTTGTGACCTCTCTAGAGGTCATATTTTTCATGGGATCTGTATGAAAGTTGGTCTGAATGTTCATCTTGATGATATATAGGTCAAGTTCGAAACTGGGTCACGTGCAGTCAAAAACTAGGTCAGTAGATATAAAAATAGAAAAACCTTGTGACCTCTCTAGAGGCCATACCTTTCAATGGCTCTTCATGAAAATTGGTCAGAATGTTTACCTTGATGATATCTAGGTCAAGTTTGAAACTGGGTCACGTGCCTTCAAAAACTAGGTCAGTAGGTCAACTAATAAAAAAATCTTGTGACCTCTCTAGAGGCCATATTTTTCATGGGATCTGTATGAAAGTTGGTCTGATTGTTCATCTTGATGATATCTAGGTCAAGTTCGAAACTGGATCAACTGTGGTCAAAAACTAGGTCAGTAGGTCAAATGATAAAAAAACTTGTGACTCTCTAGAGGCCATATTTTTCATGGGATCTGTATGAAAGTTGGTCTGATTGTTAATCTTGATGATATCTAGTTCAAGTTCAAAACTGGGTCACATGCGTTCAAAAACTAGGTCATTGGGTCAGATAATAGAAAAACCTTGTGACCTCTAAAGGTCATATTTTTCAATGGATCTTCATGAAAATTGGTCAGAATTCTTATCTTGATGATATCTAGGTCAGGTCCAAAACTGGGTCACATGAGCTCAAAAACTAGGTCACTATGTCAAATAATAGAAAAAACGACGTCATACTCAGTTCAAAACTGGGTCATGTGGGGACAGGTGAGCGATTCAGGACCATCATGGTCCTCTTGTTATACAACTTATTAAAAACAATATATTTTCTAATAGCAAGATAATGATTGGGTACCTAAATGGCCTTGTCCGGTTGCTGGACATGCGGTCATTCTGTACAGGGAAGGTTCTTGAACAAGATTTTGAGAAGTTATCTTTATAAAACTAAATTTATTTGCAACACATAAATCCGTATGTAAGGAACTACATCTTTCCTTTTTACCAGTGAATATACGCTATCGCAAGAAAAAAATGCGAAGGACGTGTGCTTTGGAATAACCATAGAGAGATATCACTGGTCGTCCTGACTCCACCTTTAAAGTTGTCTCGGTTGTGTGCATACGAAAACATGTAGAGTTCATTGAAATATCGCCGATCGCCGACCTTTAAAAAATTGTCTCGGTTGTGTGCATATGTAGAGTTCATTGCCATAGGATTTAAAACATACATCACCACCTGGTATATGTATAGATAGTTAACTTGAAATTTAATATATATAACATAACCATGTCGTTTCTGTCGGACATTTGGATGTGTCATGTCCTCTATGGGATATTGCTTGTTTTCAATTTTACGTATGATTATTAACTGTATTCAATATCTTGTTTCACCAAAAAGGTCGAGCTTTGAATCTAGTTGTGAAGTGAAAACTATTGTGTGGCGTCGAAAGTTTTTTATGATAGATGTCGTTTCATCGCAGGATTTTATCGCGTTTCATGAAAGGTACACTCACCCGTCGTATGTTCTGCAGCAGAACGTTTCCCTGTACTGTCTGACAAGGGAAAATGCTTATTTTGTTGAGACATCTGAACTTATTGATGTTTTCAATCCGGAAACAAACGCATTTCAATATATCGGTCAGTTCAGACATGCTACTAAACTTATTAAAATGCCTCTTGCGTCTTTGTGTCAACTTGCAGACGGCATTGGCGATCCGAAAGTCAAAGTTTGTTTTATGCCGAGCACTGGACGATGCGGTTCTACTTTGCTAGCAAAAGCCATAGGAAACATTCCTGGAACCATTCTCCACGCGGAACCAGACTGCCTCACAAATCTCGGATATATTCGGAAACAGAAATCAGTGTCAGAGTCTGAATATGAACGTCTTCTTGTGTCAACGATAAGAATTCTGTGTAAACCGCATAAAGATATGGAAAGAGTATGCATCAAGACAAGAGTGTGTGGAACATGTCTTACTGGTGACATAAGGAAGCACTACCCGGAGTTTTCAATCATATTTGGGTACCGGAACAGCTTAAAGACTGTTTCATCTTTCCTTGGAGTGATGCTGTCTGAAACCGCTCAAAGTTTGGCCATGTACCTGATAGACAATGACACTTTCTCTAAATACGTTCCATGGTTTCGACGTCGATTCTATTATTATTTCTGTCATATGCTAGAAGACCATGATTTTACCGAAATAGCGGATAAAATGAACACGGTTGAACAGTTTACGTATATGTGGGCAAATTGTATTACAATTGTCAGAAATTTTCAACAGCAATGTGGAGTGGCTACACCTATTCTATACGAAGACTTGATTGCTGACAAAGTTGGAACACTGCAGAAAGTGTTTGATGAACTGAATATCGACAAGAAACATATTGGATTGGCTTTAAAAGCTTTTGCTGAGGATTCACAAGCTGGGAGTACGGTGAGCAGAGAAAATATACAAAATCTGAAAAGAAGAAAAGTGAGCGAAGAGAACGTGATAAAAGCTAATAAAATACTTGCTGAGTTTGATTTACCAAACCTAGGAGAAGCGCTTGTGCTGCCTGAATCTTCAAAATAACGTGCTTCTTAAATTTTGATTAAGAAACGAATCGACATAAAATGATTGTGAAAAACTCACTATAAAACAGTGTAAGATGTTGTTAATGACCATATCAATTTATGTCAATATAATAGAAATATATTTTGCGTCGTATTTTTCCAAAGGGACATAGTATAGTATTATAATTTGAAATAAATTCCTTTATTAATATAAACTCAAATACCTGTCAGATACAAGTTACGACAGTAATGCTGCTTCAACTTAAGTTGTGTTTAGCAATTCAATAATATTAAACGGTAACCTATAAAATTGAACGAATCGTCTTTTATTATGTTATTGCTGTTACAAGATGGTACTTTAAAGGTATCCGCCCATGTCTGACAGTTCAAGTCATATCAAGTCACTGTTAAGAGTTTTGAATTCTGAATCTAAGAACAACCTTGTGTACACAATACATTTTATTACGTATACCAAAACTTAGAATAATTAATCAAGGTCGATTTCGCATATGATCAGTCCAAAAATAGGTCACTAAATACAACCATAAAATTCCTGAACACACTACAAAGGCAATGATATTTCTCCAACATTCTAGAACCCCATCAGACTGACTCCTGTTCTGTAAGTACTACATACACTGCTTTGTTTGGCGCGGGGTTTCCTTTTGCTGCATCTTGCAGCAACTTTCGTACTTGTTTTCTTATAGATTTGAGTATCCCATTGTCTTTAAAGTAATGCGTCTATTTCTGTCTCAGAATGTTTTTGCTATTAGTTTATAGTTCTACATGCTTAAGGTACCCATTCATCATGGCTTTACAAACCGAGTCTGCTGTCATTTTCCTTAGTTGCATTCTATGCTCCGAAAAAAAGGTCTTCTTACAGATTTTACAACTAGTGCTTAAATTCAAAATTTGTGTAATAAAATTCCGCTTAAGCTGGTGCTTGGAGGAGTGGGTTGGAGGTATGAGAGGTGTTGCACTTTACATTACTATTCATGAACAGACTCATCAAACCGGGTCTACTATTATTTTGCCTTGTTGCTATGCGGCCATTTGTAAGGAATATATTTTTGAAATCAGCATGCTTTTTTATTTATAGATCTAGATGCTTTATGTAGAATTAAATTTGCATCATTAAGATCTTATAGCTATCTCCTGGTACTGAAAGGAGAGCACCTACTTTGTATATAATCATTACAAATGATTGCGAGTGTGATTAATTAGTATTAATTGAGTATTTATTTTGTATAATTATTTAAGAACACGTTTAAAATAGTTCCAGAACTCTTAACATATTTGTTGACTTTTTCAATCCAAACAGGTGTGAGGTCGGTTTCGTCTTAGATTGGACTAGGAAACGAATCAATATGACTGTAATAGCTAATGCTACACTAAGGCTATATACCAATAAAAGAAATTGTTCTTTGTTTCATATAAAAGTCAGCTACTTTAGAACAATTTTGTTACAGTTTCTAGATTTTCACCGTCCGTCGTAGACCTATTTTCCACAAGATATCCATACATTTGCTTCAAGAAAACGAAAAGAAAAAGGGGTGTTGAATAGTATGCACTGAAATGCAAGTCAACTGAAGTCAGGTACCCTCATATTGCCGCATTTCAGAAAGAGGTCCGCAGAATAAACACCCTACTTTCGTTTTCAATTAAACAACTCGAAAACATGCGAGTATTAGCATGAAACGTGTCCTATTTTATGTAAAATTCATTCCACAAGTGAAATAATGCCCATTTGGCCCCCGATTTACGCGCAAATGCACGAAAAATGGAAAAAATGGGATATATTTATTAGGGACTTCTTTCGATACACCACGGAAGCACATTTTGGACCGAATTACTGCATTATAACCTATAAACTAGTATAGAATGAACAAACAGGGGTGTCTTTTATTGAATTATTTATTAAACGCGCTAAATAAAGGGCGATTCTTTGCCGAGCATTATATCATTTTTATCCAATGAGTATAACTAATTTAATGTGGAAAGGCGCAAATAAAAAGTTTCTATCAAATGGTCAAGGCTTTTGCGTTTTTAATCATCTGATTTACCACGGTTCAGAGTTCACAAGGTCAGGGATTGAACCACGAGAGCTAGGGCTGAGTGCACTGAACGATGAACGGTGGTAAATCAAAAGGTAAACCACGCGGAGGTCCAGTTTTAATAAGTTTAACATGCTCGTTAAACATGATGATAAAAATTAAGTTGAACTTCATTCGTCCAAGTAATAGAAAGCCGAACGTCTTGCGACTATGACGCCATAATATTCTCTCACCGGTTCGCGCGTCAACTGTTGTTTATCGCAGATTATACAACGCCTGACTTCCTACCAAAAGAGTGCTATGTTAGAATAGGGATCACATTGATACGGTGGGTATATTTATAGCAATAATATACTTCTGTTGTATATCGGTTGAATATATCTTTCCAATTAATACCTCTGTAGTTTGTACATGTAGAAATGATAACGGAAATGATAGGGTAGCATCAAAGCAGTGATGCATTACATGGCACCAGTATCCATTCTTATTATACCTCACATAAATGTCCAATGCAAATTTCCCATTAGTTTAACTTGAATAATATATCATATTCCCCAGTGATTTTATATCACATGCGCAAAATCGTTATTTTCAATTTCTGCGCAGGTGATATGATCCATAATTTCATATCACATGCGCAACAGCGTTATTTTGTTTTTCTGCGCATGTGATATTATTGTTTCATATCACCAGTTGAGAGACTGATACTTCCCCATAGATTATTTTCTTTTTTATGCTACGTGCAAAATATTTCGAAAACAATTTTTCATCAAATATTGAATCGAAACTACAACAACAAGTTTGGAAATGATCTAACTAAGAAAATGAGTACTCACACTTATATGTTTCATTTAGAAAAAAGAAAGTTATCGCCGTTTTTCGAATGCTACTGTTTGACGCAATGTTGAAATATTAGAATAAATATAGAGGTCAGCGATATGTAAACGTCTCGACTAAATCTATCAAAAAAGTCTTATTACAGCAAAGTCGCCACAGATTATGAGTCCTAACAAGTAAAGATTCTTTAATTCTGTCTTCGTTATTTGGTTAGTAATTACTTTTTAATGTTAAATAAATTATGTTGATTTTCCAGTAAATGTTTTGACCCTTATAAGCTTTCGGTATAATAAAATAAATATTGCATTCCTGAGAGGGTGATATGAAAAATGTTCACCGCGAGATATATGAATATTGACCGAGGCGCCGTTCACCGCGAGATATATGAATATTGACCGAGGCGCCAGCCGAAGTCAATATTCATATATCTCGCGGTGAACATTTTTCATATCACCCTCTCAGAAATGCAATATTTATATAATATGCATCTTAGTGATAAGAAAAAAACTGTAATATCCTAAGCAAAGAGAATGGTTTAGTCCACATGTCGCCTTGAATAAAATTGTTTCTAATGTATTGGAGTGGACCTTTCCCGTAGCAAAGTATGGCGTGTCATTAAAGTCAAAGTAAACAGATACATCGTGTGGTAATGAAATTGTACACGCATGTGTGTTTGAACTGTAAAGTAGGTTTTCTTCCAAGCGCATGCATAATTTAAATTAGAATTTAAAATCAACGATATGGACTGATTCATTTTTTTTTCTCGTTATTTTAATGTCTACTCTTCTAATCTAACATGGGCGCCTTTGAACTTTAAAAATACTTTTGACTCGGAAATGCGTTTGTCTGTTTACTAAACTGACTTAAATATGCCATTAATCATAAAGGTAGATAACTAACTTGTTTTATCTCAAAGACGCACACAAAATGTCGCCATAAAGTGGGACATGGTAAAATCAAAAGATAAGGTTGGTGATAAATATAATATACATGTACATTGAACAAAATTCTGAAGTCTTGACACATTAAAAATGAGCACAATGACTAAAAGTCTAATTTTTGTATTAGTTTTGTTTATTCAGAGTTGCTCGTGTGAAGATAGTCCGCGGACGTACAGTGTCCATGAACTGTCGCAGTTTGTGAGGACATTTGACTTGAAGTTGGCGGAAATTGAAGCAAAACTCGAAAAGCAGACGAACCTCAACAGAAAATACGAGGAGAAGATAAATGATCAGGACAGAGTAATCAGGACTCTCAGTGATCGTCTGAACACTCAAGCAACCAAGATTCTGAAGTGTGAAAAACAAGTTAAACAGGCTAGTGACTATTTCCAGTCTTTGATCCATTCTTTAAGCGACAAGACGCATGGTGAATATACAGGAAATGACCATGATCCTTATCAGAATTCTACAAAGGACCATGCAGGAAGCCAGAGTAGTTTAAAGGGTCGGTTTGGGAAGCTCACTGGACATCAAAGCGTGCCAAACAGACGACAAGGTATTTGTCCCACGATACTTTCATTCAATTAAATATATTTCATTTTCATTATTGACAGTTTATGTTAATACTGAAACACAATAGTGACCTTATACTTATTTTACATTTTATCGTGTTTACGCGCTTCAGTTCACGTGTGAAATATTAATAGAAAAACATAATTATAATAAAAATTAATTAAACAATATTTTAAATATCGCATGTTAGTGATCTGTATATTCCTGTCCAGAAACTGAAAATTTCTGAGATGCTTATGAGTGCCTCCGACCTAGGAAAGACGGATTTGTGTGCTATAACACCGTGCACGATAAATAAAAGGCAGTCTATAACTTGGTGTAAGAGCTAGGTTTATTGAGGCGGACACACCTGTATCTGAATGATTTCTCCTTCTGTCTCTTATCATGTCTCACAAATGAGCAGTGACATTTCAATAGTTTAGTCAAATGGGAACAACAAAGACGCTATATATTAACTCTCTGAAAAGTTTATTATTTATTTTGTTGGGTTTATAAATCACATGACATATAATATAAGCTTCTTTGTGATATATAATTCTCCTTTATAGCGGATTGTTGATTTTGTCGTCAATTTTTATCCGGCTAATCGGAACTAAGCTAAATAGCTAAAATAGCAGAGACCATAATTTCTTTCAGTTCCAAGCATGTCCAATGCAGTCTTAGAATAGTTTTAGCTTCAGGACCAATTGCAAGAAAACCGCGTTTTGTTTTATAATATCAGTAAATCATGAGGTTTGTACGATATTTTGATATTCTTTTCTAGCACGACAAAGTGGTGAATGCACGGCGTTCTCGGTGTATCTCAATCGCAAGGTGACAGGCCTTGGTCCCGATCATACGATACAGCACGGCGGAGTCGTCTTGAACGAGGGCAACGCGTACAATGTTCACACTGGTGTTTTCACAGCCCCAACAAATGGTGTTTACCTATTCACTTTTGCCGTTGAGAACTACGACGATCATAGAATCTGGGTCAAGATTGTGGTCAACGGGGAACTGCGGTCTACAGTAGTAATACATCCGTATCCAGGGTACCGCACCATGGGAAGTAACTCCGTAGTTCTTCGACTGAAAGCCGGGGAGAGCGTTTGGACGGCAGTAGACTCAGCCGAGTCGGGGGACTCTATTGAAGGAAGTTCACAGATGCGTGCAACTACATTTTCGGGAGTACTTTTATGTCAGTAACACATTGTTTTACTGTTGAAACGGTACATTTGATAATTAAACATTATGATGCCCCCGTCTTAACTTATTATGTCAGTAACACATTGTTTTACTGTTGAAACGGTACATTTGATAATTAAACATTATGATGCCCCGTCTTATAGTCAGTAACCTTAACTTTATATTTATTAGTCCCGTCTAACTAACAACACTTGTTTTACTGTTGAAAAGGTACATTTGATAATTAAACATTATGATGCCCCCGTCTTAACTTATTATGTCAGTAACACATTGTTTTACTGTTGAAACGGTACATTTGATAATTAAACATTATGATGCCCCCGTCTTAACTTATTATGTCAGTAACAACTTGTTTTACTGTTGAAAAGGTACATTTGATAATTAAACATTATGATGCCCCCGTCTTAACTTATTATGTCAGTAACACATTGTTTTACTGTTGAAACGGTACATTCGATAATTAAACATTATGATGCCCCCGTCTTAACTTATTATGTCAGTAACAAATTGTTTTACTGTTGGAAAGGTACATTTGATAATTAAACATTATGATGCCCCCGTCTTATATCTACAAGCGATTTGTGGGAAAAAATCATATTTACGATCACGGAAAGAAATCTGCTTTAATGTAAGCATGGCATAATTTTCATTAACAAACAGCTACAAACATGATTGTTTTAAAAATGACCTACGTATGTACTGTAAGTAAATAATGGCAAGATATGACTGCAGCCGCTTATACGTACACATTTTTGTTGGGTTTAACGTCGCATCGACACAATTATAGGTCATATGGTGACTTTCCAGTTTGATGGTGGAGGAAGACCCCTGGGGTCCCTCCGTGCATTATTTCATCACGAGCGGGCACCTGGGTAGAACCACCGACCTTCCGTAAGCCAGCTGGATTGCTTTCTCACATTAAGAATTCAACGCCCCGAGTGAGGCTTGAATCCACATCGGTGAGGAGCAAGTGACTTGAAGTCAGCGACCTTAACCACTCGGCCACGGAGGCCCCTTCTTATACGTACAAGCAGAGTTTGTAGCCATTTCAGCAAATTGGTGTAACATGACTGCATTAAATTTGGATATAAATAAGTCTGCCTGTATGAATAATAGAGAATTCCATCCCGCCTCCTCTTCTCCCATACACCTCTTTCCTTCTATAGACTGCAACTATGATAGTTGCATATAGTTTAAACGTCTTTATGAAATATGTTGTACTCTGAAAGATAACAGTCGAACCGTGAAAAACATACCATGTAACTACAAAATGATATATGCTTCACACGCAGACGCATTTAATACATGTTCTTACGTGATGTGATGATTTCAGTCATATTTAATCAAATGTCTATAAACAATTGCAAAGTAAAAGGAACTTAAGTATCACAACCACCCTTGGATAAGTCTTGAACAATACTTTCCTATAGGAAAAATTCAAGAGATATGACCAAACGCTTGTTCGACGGCTGTGTTTGTGTTATCAGATCTTGGTAAGTTGGAAGAGGATTTAACCTTCAATTTATTAGCTCAACTGTTTGAAGAATAGCTAGTGCTACTGGACGCGTCCGCGTTGGCATCCCGATTTGGTTAAGTTGTTGTACGTAAGCTGGTATATCAGCAACCACTCTTGAGAATGGGTTGAAACTTCACACGCTAACTGACGTACATCGCAAATGTTTCATAACTCGTTGTTGCTAAATATATAAAACCATGTCCCTTTTTCACTTAAGCTATAGTTTGGTTAATTTTTTGTATGTAAGCTGCTATCTCAGTACCCACTGGTGGGTATGGATTGAAACTTTACACATTTGTTCACTGATGATCTGACATGCAATGCACAGGTTCCATAACTCTAATTCGCATTTTAATAAGATTATGTCCCTTTTCGACTGTAAGCTGGAACTTACTTGCATTACACAGGTTCCATAACTCTTTTTTTTTTAAATTAAGCGCCTTCTTCGATTTTTGGGAAAGTTTTTGGATTTGAGCTAGTATCTCAGTACCCACCAAAGGGAATGGACTGGAACTTTACACACTTCTCCACTGTGAAGATCTGACTTTCACTGTATAGGTTTCATAACTCTGTTATGGCTGTATTTGGCCCTTTTTCGACTGTTATGTTCATTCAATTTTTATGTTTACCAGTTTGGTTTAACAATTTCTTGATATTCTATTGATGAGACAAAAATTAAATCAAAGCCTTGAAATGTCTGATGGTTGCGGGTTTTTAGTAGATTTATTTTCTATTTAAATACCAGTCTATGAAAATATATGAATGAGAAACAAATACAAATTTTATGTGCCTCATATCGAAGATGAACTCTGCCTGACCCAGCCTGTGATGTAACCATGGGCTGGAATACCTTATCATTATATAATCTAAATGGTCAGTGTGAGTGGATACAAGGTTGAATAAGAACTGCTTGTTCAATGATGATTCATCCGCACTGTTCATGAATGGGACTGTTTTGTGTAGCACATGAACATCCTTTGGATGTGATTCGGAATAAAATAAAGATGCTATGATTCTCAGAAATACACTTTAACTTTGGTAGCGGGATAAACCTGCAACCAAAAATGCTGCAGAAAAGAAATTGAAGTTCCATGATTTTCTTGTTGTCTTGGTGAACCAAGAAATGGTAAGCAACCACACCTAAAAGCTGTCTTCAGTATCTTGAGATTAGAAATATTGTAATTTCTAGTTAAAAGTAACTCTGACTGAGCGTTACCGAGTTTTCCTTTTGTTCTCAATCTAATCTCCCAAATTCACAGACTCTGTTCCACTTGTATTTCATTCATCTTTTTCCAGTAAAAGTTGCACTAAAGCAAGAAAAGCAAGGGAAATATAGTTCTACTCTGACAGAGCCTTATTTGTAACTAAGGATTTAATAATAAACTCACAGAATATTACATTACATGGCCCAGAAATATGAAAGTTCTATTTTCAATCTCCTTTTCAGAAATGTTTTATTTTTAACAGTCTATCTGGTCTCCTAGTACATCTTACAAGATACCGCTGTGGCCAATGGTGAAGGTTGTTGGTATCAAATCACATAACCATAGTCTCAGTGGGTTTGAGCCCACATCAGGTCGTCATGTTAGCCCTCCGGCCGGCTTTCGGAAGATCAGTGGTTCTACAAGGTGGCCATACATACCTGAAATAACGCTCAGAGGGGCATCTTGAATCTTCCGAGAAAATTGCCATATGTCCTGAGGTGTGTCAATGTGATGTAATTTTTTCAACATACATGTACAACATGACATTTTCTTTAAAAACTGGGACAGAAGTTTACTTTGACTTATTTTATGAAATAAATGCTTTCACTTCACTGATAATTGAATAATTATAGTACATTGTAGTATTATTGAGTACAACAAGCAAATACGTGTTGTTGTTTTTTTTACCTGTGCGACCGTTTGGAAACCGCTTGCCGCAACATGCCGTAAATCAGTCCACACCGGAGGGCTTTAAGGCTGTTCTAGGAAACAACAACACCTTTTTAATGCCTTTGTTTTAACTGTTCTTGAAAAGAAACTTTTAGTCCAGTTTAGATGTGAATACTTAAGACTGTGAATGCACAATATGTTAATCAAATCGCGAGTATTCTCTTCTAGAGTGAGGCGATACTGATCAAGATGATGATGATGATGTACAGTTTTCAAACCTCTTTTCGAGCACAAGTTTCTCAGAGAAAAAGGTAACGGATAATCATAGCCAGTAAGTTTGTCATTTCGAAATGAATCGTAATTCTCAATTTTATCAGTCACGTTTGTAACAATTACAACGCTTACTTTATACCAAGAAGTTTTACTGCGAATTCTACCCTAAAAAGTACTGTATACTGCTCCTTTTCCGTTACAAGAGGTTTCCTCAACACTTAACTTATGAAACAATACCACCGGTATTATAAAAACGTTCTTAAGAACTCAGATTGTGGTAATAGAAACTTTTTAAATTTTCAATATATCTTGACTAATTTAGAATAAGTCATCAAGAACGATTTTGCGAGATATTTTGAATTTATTGTAAATTTCAGCAGTTTTTTTTTGCATTATTTTTTAAAACCAATTCTGACTTTATGACTGGACTGTTATAAAACCGTCAGGATATCTTTGTTAGCATAGCCCATGCAAAACGTTCATAAATTGTCAATAAAAAATCGAAATTGTGATTTTTACAAGGGGAAAATAATTATTTGCCACAATATTTACATTATAAAAGAATAAAACCTCGAGAATATGGAGACTGGATCCGGACAGTGTCTTAGAAACAGACAGTTATGTGCTCCTAGATGTTAAGTGTAACAAGAACATGTGTGTTAAAATGAAAATACCAAAGATGCGTGAACGAAACTATGCAAAACGTAGATTAGTTTTGCAGATTGCGGTGGAATACATCCAGTGTCGGTCAAACATCTTTATAAGACTATTGTGCTATCTAGAGCTCTTTTTGGATATGAAATTTGATCTGGTAGAACACAAACACAAATGCACTTCCTGGAAAGTGTTCACAGACACTGTGCAAAGTCTATGCAATCATTACCACGACATATCAGAACAGACGTTGCCTTAAGCCTCACTGAAACATGAGATCCATAAGAGGAAGCTGCACTTTTTTGCCATTTGTGTAATTTAGGCAGACAATATGTGAAGAGTATATTTGATTTCCGTCGAAAATAATTTATGGATTGCCCTGGTAAAATGCTATATGTTATATCAGATGTCTTCAAAATCTTTGGAAAGAACAACATGATGACTTATACTTATATTAATATTACTATGGTACAGACAAAGGTTTCCGTTGACATCGAATAGTGTGTGGGAAAGAACTTATCATGCACATTTTGAATACATTTGTAGGTCGCATCCACTTTATAATATTTTTATGAAATAGAATGCAATTATATACCGCAGTGACCGTTGATTGGCAGAAAAATGATATATTTCTATTAGACATAATTCACGTTGAATATACAATCTATGTTGTTTGACACTTTGACAATATACATAGTGATGTATATTAGCTCATGTATAATGTAAATATATATTTCTGGTGTAATTGCAGTATGTTATAAGGGGCACGCTTGTTTCTATACATGCTACTTTTACCTTAAGCTGAAGAACAAAATAACCCTTCACAGATTTCATTTCTCTGTAGATCTACCATGCCTATCATTAGCGCAAAAAATAATGTTTTAGCATACCGCCACTCTACTTTGGATTTCACTGAACGACCGAGCATGAGGAAATAAATACGCGAGGATGGAATTGATCAAATAGATGCCGTTGTCTAAAATTAAAATAGATCGAGACTGTACATTTTGAATTATTAATTGCGTTGAGGTAGAATTTTTACCTTGATCGGACAGTCACTAAAATAGTGAGTACATGGGTAATAGAAAGCACAAGTCAGTACACACAAACATGTATTCATGCTGAAACATAGTGTTATCACCCGAACCTTTAATACGACTCTTAACAAGAGTAACCTATAATCAAATTGAGTTAAATGGGTTCTATCCCCACCTCTTTTTAACTTTGGCTGACACAATGATATGCACTTGACTTCACTTGTATTTATTTTACATCAATGCTAACGAATAAGTACAAACACATTTTCAGAAAAAAAAAGAAACTGAAAACCTGAAAAGGAAACAACTGCTTAATTTGAAACGACAAGTTAATTCTGGGCCTTCCGTGCAAGTAAATCCTACAAGTTTTGTTCCTCATGTGTTGGCTTTGTGTGTGTGTGCGCGTGTATGTGTATGTGTGTGTGTGTGTGTTTGTGGTATGCACGTCTGCGTGCTGTAGGTTTCGTTTTGGGTAGGCTGCGTTTTTGGTACGTGGCATTCCCTGTTTGATATTTGTCTTTGTTTTTGGACAAAGTTTGTTTTAATTTTCCATGTCTGCTATTCAACAATAAATTGATCAGACGTCGCTAACTGAGAGCAAACCCCCAAATGACGTTTGTATTGACGCCACCGTCTTGAAATGGACGTTACGTCATTTTACAATGCAAGTCTATAGGGAAAACATAAAATCTTGATTTTTCACTTCATTTTACATTTTTTTTCAAAAAGAAAAAAGAAAAAAGAAAAAAAAATGAAAAAGATGCCTAGAGATATTAACCTTCTGGTATTAACAATGTCATTTTTGACAACTTTTCCAATTTTACATACAGTATAAATAGATAATCGGAGGTCCAAAATTAGGTGGGACAGACTATAGTGTCTGTGAAAGGTTTAAAGTATACATAAGACAATTTATTAATAGTAATAAAGAAAATCCGTGAAAACATGAACATAATAGTAATTATTAATACTATAATGATTTTAAGACATATTTTAATAAACAAATAAGACAAATTATTAAACATAAAAATAGTGACTATTAATAATATATAAATAGCGGATTAGCACATAGCGACATTGACTAACTTGTAGCTAAACTACATCTACAACTACGAAAATACTCCCAACAATCAATTTCTGATCATAACTGGGAGGTCGGGCAGCTGTTAAAAGCATGTTGCTATGTTACATGATACAGGATATTCATGTGTTAAGAGAGTAAGAGCAGTAATATATACAGCTTTGTTAAAAATAAAAACAGGATGATGACATTAGTACATATTCGAGTCTATATCAGATGTGAAGCACTGTCCTTGATTTTATAAGGTAAGGCGTTCCAGTATCTGATCGTGCGGGGAAAAAGGAGTTCATATGATATTGTGTTCTTGGAGATGGAATGGTAAAGTTTAAATTTCTAGAAGCTGTCAGGTGGTTATGATCTACAGAGACGAGGTTGTGTGATATTTTGTAACATTTTTAGGGATGCATGTATTCTTCTCTGTTCTAATGTCTGCCATTTAAGAGTTTCAAGCATTGATGTTACGCTGCTTTGGTATGAGTAGTCATTCATGACTTATCTGGCTGCAGTTCTTTGTACCTTTTCTATCTCATATGCTAAGTTTTTGTGCCATGGATGCCATATGGTATTACAGTATTCTATTTGTGGGCGAACGTATGTTTTGTAGGTTATTGCATTGTACATTTCTTTTTTATAAATCTGAGAGTGTTACTAGCTTTTGAAGATGTAATTTCAATATGTTTTTTCCTACTAAAGTCATCACTAATAGTAATCCCAAGATATTTAGCATTTTCTATAGTTTTAAGTTCTTGATTATGTAACTTATATGGAAAGATGATGTATATATATATATATTTTTTTTTTGAGATTCTTATGACTTCGCATTTATCAGGATTGAATTCCATAGACCATTAACGTTCCCATTTTTCTAATTTTCTCAAATCGTCTTGAAGTTTGTAAGAGTCTACTAATGAGTCAATGGTGAGGTATATGATGGTGCATCAGCAAATAAGCGTATTCTACTTTTAACAGAGTCGGGAAGGTCATTGATGAAACAAAGGAAGAGACAAACAGGCATATTAAAGGTTACATGCTAAAGAAATATCCTATTGAAATGAAAGAGAAGAAAACAACATAAAGAACACAAACAAACTGACAGTGAACACGTACTCCAAGGTCATCAGAAGTCCTAACATTTACTGACGTTTGAATGTCTTATCTGTCCGTAGTTGAAAATTAAATGTAGAATACATTTTTTTGGTATTTGCCAAGTTTTATGCAATAAACGATTCTAACAAACAAATAATGTAATCTTGAATATATTTAAACATCATTTATGCAAGTCGTTATAAAACATAAAGTTCCTAAATCCTAAACACTGTCTTTGAAATAACAGCGCCTATTTCATTTTTTCTACGTGATAGAAGGAATTGAATTTGTGTAATGTAACCGAAGAAAAAGCAGCTTTCGACAGTTACTTCCCTTCGTCATTTAACCGCCATAATTTGTCATTTCCTCATGAGCGCATTTTTCTTTGGTAATGTTTTTGCTATAATTCCTTACGCATTTCTTGCAGTTATTTGTTCATGTGCATTTGTTGTCTATTGGAACATAAAGCATAGAAGTGTTATTCGTTGACTATGTTGAATTCGAAGTTTGAAGGGCTAGGCCAAAAATTATATACAAATAATGAAATATGTGGGTGGGGTATGCTTCTTACCCGTCGATTCGTGACGCTTGTTGTGAAAAATCGCGCATGCGCAACAAAAACGGAACATACATGCATACAATTTGTGCATTTAATAATAAAATCTAATGCCTGCAACTTTATAAACTTCGAAGTTTTACAGGCTGGGCACATCTCCCAATCGGGGTAAATTACCTCGTTCGGGGTAATATACCCCGATCGGGGTATACCAGAACAATAGAAAAGTACAAAATTTTTGATAACTTTTTTATTAAGGAAGTGCTAATGCTCATAATCTCGGGTCAACTTCGTATGATATAAACAGTTGACAATATGATAATTTTTTAACAGATTTTTGTTGTAAAAATTTCAGATTTTCACCATTTTTTAACATATGTAAAATTGATAATATGGTACGTAAACATATTTGTAATGATGATATAAAGCTTTAGTAAAAATATTTATGTTAGCACTTTAAAGAAAAAAGAAATATAATTTTTTTGTGCTTTTCTATTGTTCTTGTTATACCCCGATCGGGGTATATTACCCCGAACGAGGTAATTTACCCAGATTGGGAGATGTGCCCAGCCTGTTTTACATGTAATGTTTTTCATATGCAATGCATACCTTTTACACAGCAACCCTGACCGTCTTGATCATTTGGACGCTCACTCATCGATTCGTGGAATTCTATTTTAGGCTATGACGTCATGGAATACAGATGCGCACCAAAATTTTTGCACCGCCGAACGTTAGTTTGGTTCATTCCAGTCCACTGTGCTCAATATACGTTGCAGGATAACAAATTTGTCTAGCATTATAAGATGACTTCCAATACGACTATCAGAACTTTTGATACTTTTTAAAACATCAAATTACAAAATATGAAGGGAATTAACAATGAAATGTAGAAGGGTTAGCGACTGACACGTCACCCACCCAAAACTACTTTCAGAAACAAATGTAGAGAATGTAGATAAACTTCAATGACAATTAAACTTGAAACATATGGAAAAACAGAAAGAACTTGTGTAACTTTAAGTAACAAAAAACGTTAAACATTGTAGACTTGAGTTCATTGTGTGCAGTGTGGACATAGAAAGGTGCTGTGTCGTCTTACAACTCTTGTTGATGTACAGAATGCAAGGTGTACCCAATGCATGCAGTTGTCACATTGCGCCCAGTTGACAATTTTTAATGCGGGTAGCTCATGAATTGCCGGTGGAGAGCTCTTCTTACAAACACAGCAGACGTCACTTTCGTTTGTTTCTTCATCATCAAAGTCTGTATCAGAATCAACAGTGACTGGTTTGGTTCTGTTAATGTTATTTCCACTTGTTGATGGCTTTGGACTGTCAAGTGGCATTGTCTTCTGTGTTGCTTTAGCCTTGTTTATGGTTTTATTTTTTTCGTATTCTTCAAGTTCCTCCATGTATTTGTCTCCGGTGATAGCTGTGCCAGCTGCATTAGGTTTCTGTACCTTTTTCTTGCCACATATGCAAGTGGAACACATTTCCCGTTGCTGGCGTTCTTCCTTTATGCGGAGGAATTCACCAACAGCATCCTTTCCAGCTTTCATTGCCTTTACCTTTTCTATGGGCTTATCTTCCCTGAAACTTTCGCATGGAATAAGCTTTTCTGGTGATATGACCTCTTTACGAAGTGGGTAAATACCTGTTTTGCGAAATCCAGCTTGAATATTCAAAGGTGTCATGGCTTTCAAGTATGCTCTGCAGGCGATTGAACAAATTTCATATTTGGTGATTGTTTGACCTAAATGTTGATGCATATATGTGGAACACTCTGAATAGTAGTAGTTCTTGAATGGTCCGAAAATTGAGACGTCCAAAGGCTGTAGTAAGTGTGAAGAATGAGCCGGTAAAACAAACAAAATTAGACCCTGTTCCTTGGCCCAGCTAATCAACTGTGGTGTTTTGTGGGAACTATGACCATCATAGATGAGAAGTATAGGTTGAGAACTGGCTTGTGTAGGTCTTACATACGGTATGAAATGGGTCTTCAGGTAGTCTTGGAAGATTTCGCCATTTGACCAACCGGATTCGGACAGTACACCTTTGGCACCAGCTGTGGCTCCTTTCATGAGGTCTGGATTCCACCGTTTACCTTTGAAAACGAAATATGGAGGAAGAGAATTTCTGAGTGCATTTTCACAAGCAATCAGAGTTGTGGTAGTGCTTCTGGGCGAAGTAATGGCCTGTGGCTTTGTCCTAGGGTTTGCAACTATGTTGGGTGGGCGATGTTCTGGTTGAAGTCCGGTTTCGTCTAGGTTATAAATGAATTGTGGCTTGTCAAGTAAGTCGTTTTCAGTTAAAACCTGTTTTAGGTTTTCAAAATACTTGTCAAGAACTTCAGGGGTTGCACACTTGGCACGCGTACTCTCAAGCTTACGGGGGTTAACGGACGAAAGGCGGTCATTCCATCGGCGCAAAAATCCAGCCAACCAGTTATTACTCATGGCTTTATTTATCTTCTTTTTACCTAAATCAAATGCTAATTCGCCTGCTAATTGTTGTAACCTGACGTTGGTATACCCATAGCCCAACTCTGCTAAAGTCTCCACGTGCTCAACGAGGGTTTCTTCTTCATCCCGTGTAAACAACGTTTCACCTCCCATACAGTAGTTGCCTGCATCTATGTGTCCCAATACACGGTCTCTTAAAGTTCGAGAGGGGACCCCAAACATTCTGGCGGCTTTTTGGACCGTAACACCCTTTTCTTTTACCAGATGAAAGGCCTTTAAAAGAGATTCAGGGGAGTACCTCCGGTACTTTTTTTCAACTCTTGCTGGATTACCCTGAAAAGTAAGTGCACTCATTTGCACTGATCTTACAAGCATCTGGTTCAATAAAAAATTGATTTCTTGAAATTAAAATAACACAATTCGGGCCTAAATTTATTCATTTCTGCAGTAACTTTCACTGAAAGGTCGTTGAATAAGGGAAAGAAATGAAAACAGGTTTGAAATATTACTACGTTACGTCAATAAAATGAAGGACATTCAGTAAATGGACAGTTGCGCTAAATAAACACTTTCTGTTTCATAATTGGACGTTAATTGGATTTTCGCTACACTCGACTATATGAAGTAAGAAACTTTTCGGTAACCCTGTATTATGTAAATCGCTTCGGTGACCAGGATCTCGGGGAGACAACTTGGGGAAAACCATGAAACTGCAGAAACTGCAAAAAGTGACAGAATAAAAGAGTAAAATTGGGTGTAAAAGCATATTTTAATGCATTTTTAAAAAAAAATTGTATTGGTATTTCAAAATTACAACTTATTTACCTGCTTCTTGCGCATTTTGCTTGGAAATATTGTTGAATAGTGTTTCAGCTAAAAATGGCGTAGTTTCCGGATGACGTACGACGTTGCACGAGCGTAAATTCTAGACGTTTATTTGCGTCACGAATCGATGGGAAATCACGAATCGATGGGTATAATAATAATAAGGCATACAAGGTAATTATATCTGAGGAATTGCGAAGCCGCTGTAAAACAAACTCAATTCCTGACCAATGTGACAATAAGTTAAAACCATGAAGTACTGAATTATTACTGTAAATACAAACTAATATCGGGAAAAGTTATCATATTTTTGCTTTCAGTGCTGTTGACGGGTCGGAGACTTCCCCTCTATTAAGAGACATTCTCTCGATCTTAACATTGTCTCTCGTTCGAAAGACAAAATGCCTTTCGATCGGAAGACTCAAATTAGCTTAAGCAATAAAAATCATTGAAAGAGTAATTAAAACTCTCTTTTTAGAATGCGCAAATTTGTTTCAAATATAGAAAATTATCTTTCTCCCAAACAAAAAAAAAGGCCCAATAAACACTGTCAATAAACGCCACTAAAACTGTGATCCGCAAGCGAGTTATTAATCCAGTAAACACCATCAAAACCATGTTCCAATTTCACATGCAAATGAGCTAATGTATCGCTAATTAACACAAATTTAACAACACGCTAATGGAGCGCACAATAGATCGCTCAATGGAACACATAATAGATCGTATAATGGAACGCATAATAGATCGTATAATGGATCTCATAATGGATCGCTTAACGGAACGCATATAATAGATCGCTTAATAGATCGCTCAATGGAATGCGTTTCATCAAACTGAAAGATTCCTAACTACAGGCTGTATTTAATTGAAACCTGATGCATTCAGTTTTGGCAAATCGTTAATGTGATTGGGTATAGCCTGGCTTTGCAGAGATATGCAGTAACTGTTGAAAAGGTCTTTCTGTTAAAATTATTCAAATATATTATTTGTTAAATTATATATATTATATATAATACAAATTTAGCAATCATTCAGCATTTTCATGATCAGGATCTGGATGCAGTTTTATACAAATCGTTTGATAAATCATGCAGCTAACAGAAATTCCATCTTAAATTTTGTAAAATATGGATAGACAAAGAGAAACATATATTTATTAACTAGTTTCCATATAAGAAAGTATACAGGTCATTTGAATCAGCATTTCAAAAACTATTGTGTTATGCATTTAATAAATCTTGGAATTCTAACATACACTTATTTTATTGAAATCTATAAAGAATCACAATGTAAACATGTATTCATTTATACTGAATTGTAAGTACATGTTTTAAGAAAATACCTTTAGTTGTAAATCACAGAAATTAAATGAAATAACAACCACCATTTTCTCTTCAATAAATCCATATCATATGTCCAACCTCTACACTTACTACCTAAAAATGCACTAATTTCTGTCCCTCAATATTATACCTTAGATGAGATTACATAACATAACCATAGCAACTAGAAGATCTGCTGTTATATGGTACATTGGATGGATTAAAACCATATGTTTCCTGATAAAAGAGGAGGAAGCCTTCTGAATGGCTCTGTAAAGTTAATAACTCGCTTCAAAATCGCGATCCATTTAATGGAACACGTTCCGTTTGCGATCCATTGCAACCATTTCTTGATTGTTTCAATGGATCACTAATGGAACACACTAACAAACACCAAAAAAGCGGTTTTGATGGTGTTTATAAGGTGTTTTTATAGTGTTTATAAGAAAAAAATTTTGTTTGGGAGCTTTTATCAAATTTTCAAAATCAAAATTATTTTGGGAAATCAATCTTGTTTAAGCATTATAATGCTAAAGCAAACTTCTATGACAATGTGTTTCTTGTAAAGTTTACTGGAAATAACAAGTTGTTTCAATGAATAAATAATGCGTCTGTAATGAAATGATTGTTTTAATAATGATTTCATGTTTTTTCAACACTTAAGCTAAATACAGTATTTCGATCGAAAGACATTTTGTCTTTTAAACGAGAGACAGTGTTTAGATCTGGAGACTGTCTCTCAATCCAGGGGAAGTCTCCAGCCTGTTTAAGGTTCTTGTAAAGCCTTTTGAAACCACCCTACGGACACACAACAAAAACAAATTTAGAGAAAAAATATGTTTTAAAGAGTTTGATATTTTGTACAAAGTAGAATGTGGACAGTCGAAGTACATGTTTTGTAAGACAAAATACATACTACTGATCAAGGTGACCTTTATAGAAAGTATTTTCTACTTTTTCTGAACAACTCCGTATATATATATATATATATGTGTGTGTTTGTGTGTGTGTGTGTGTGTGTGTGTGTGTGTGTGTGTGTGTGTTATGAATATTACGGGTCCGTCAGGTATAATCTCAAGTTAAAATTTACCAGAGGGGTGGTCTCAAACGCTTTACGTGATCCTAAAGTTCAGGTAGCAATGCCTACGCTGGTTAGGTGGCACTGTGCTGTGAGATGTGAAGTGATATAAAATCAGTAGCTCTAACCTGGGAAAGTCATGAAACCTTTTATATTTTGCAGGTTTTCCTGAAATAAAGCAATTTCATTTGCCGAGAATAATTTGCAGGGTTTTCCCTGAAGCACAAATCCTGCGTCATAGTCACACTTTTCTGAGAAATGACCCGTAAAAATAAATTCTGTGCGTCACAGTGGACGCAATTTCTTGAAAATCTAAATCAGGCCAATTTTGCTTACAACATGTACAAAGAGCGATTTTCTGAAAATTTACTTTCAGTTTCATAATTATATGCAGACTGCGTCACCAATTTTCTATATTTGCGTCGATTCACATTTCACAAATTTAATACCCATTCTGATACTTGACTGATTAACACTTTGTAACAGTTGTTATCGCTACTCGCTACTAGTATCAGTAGTACCAGTCTGCTGTTTACTAGAAACAAAAATGGCTCTAAGGCAAAGCAAGCTGACGATGTTTATGATGTTGTCGGCAGCAAGTACAGTAGGACCCAGCGGTTCAAATCATCTGTTTCTACTATAATACTGCCTGGTAAATAATACTAAAACCTATTTTAAAACCTATTTTAGTACATATATAAGTAAAAAGTCAAACATCAGCTATTTTTAGCTCACCTGAGCCAAAGGCTCATGTTGAGATATTGTGACCGCTCAATGTCCGGCGACCATCGTGCATCGTCCGTCCGTCAACATTTCCTAAAAAAATCTTCTTGAAAACCACTGAGCAGAATTACACCAAACTACACAGGAATGATCCTTGGGTGGCCCCCTTTCAAAATTGTTCAAAGAATTGAATTCCATGCAGAACTCTGGTTGCCATGGCAACCGAAGGGAAAAACTTTAAAAATCTTCTTGTCCAAAACCACAGAGCTTAGGGCTTTGATATCTGGTGCGTAGCATCATCTAGTGGTCCTCTACCAAAACTGTTCAAATTATCCCCCTAGGGTCAAATATGGCCCCGCCCCGGGGGTCACATGGTTTATATAGACTTATATAGGGAAAAGTTTGAAAATCTTCTTGTACAAAACCACATGGCCTAGGGCTTTGATATTTGCTATGTAGCATCATCTAGTGGTCCTCTACCAAGATTATTCAAATTATCCCCCTAGGGTCAAATATGGCCCCGCCGCAGGGGTCACATGGTTTATAAAGAGTTATATATAGGGAAAACTTTGAAAATCTTCTTGTACAAAACCACATGGCCTAGGGCTTTGATATTTAGTATGTAGCATCATCTAGTGGTCCTCTACCAAGGTTGTTCAAATTATCCCCCTAGGGTCAAATATTGCCCCGCCCTGGGGGTCACATGGTTTATATAGAGTTATATAGGGAAAACTTTGAAAATCTTCTTGTACAAAACCACATGGCCTAAGGCTTTGATATTTGGTTTGTAGCATCATCTAGTGGTCCTCTACCAAGTTGGTTCAAATTATCCCCCTAGGGTCAAATATGACCCCGCCCCAGGGGTCCCAAGTTTTACATAGACTTATATAGGAAAAAAAGTTTAAAAATCTTCTTGTCTGAAACCACAACTCTTTGACCTTTGATATTTGGTTTGTAGCATTGTCTTATGGTCCTCAGCCAAAATTGTTCAAACTGTACCCCTGGGGTGAAAAGAGGCCCTGCCCTGGGGTCCCAAGTTTCATATAGACTTATATAGGAAAAAGCTTTAAAAATCTTCTTGCCAGAAACCATACGTGGTATGATGCATTGTCTAGTAGTCCTCTATCAAAATTGTTCAAATTATGCAGTCTTTGCCTTAATTTTTTTTCAGCGCTTGTCCTTTCGGGCAAGTAAGTTAAGAAAACCACTTGCCCGAAAACATTTTTACTTGCCCGAACTCATTTTGATTATAAATATGATGTATTTTGGTTTATGCTTAATTCAACATTCAGTTATTTAAATGGTAGTCAACTAACCTACCCACACTATCCATGGGCAGGCTAAGCCAACGTAAGTGGATAACCATGTTGCAATATTCAAGTAACTAGCAGACAGAAATGGGAGGAAACTATAGAAAAAAGTAACACCTATACCAGTATCTGGTTATATGCCAGGTGTGGGGTTCAAATTTGCACTACCAAATTTAAACTTACTTTTTAGCCAGGGCCTTTAAAATATACATGTAGTGTAGTTGTTCAAATTTAACTGCAGTAATGGATCAGCTTGTTAGCCCCCCCCCCCCTTTCAAAGAATGTGTTTCTGGTGGCATGCCCTAAGAAAATAGGGTCGGTAGGTCGGTATTTTTTTGCGTTGTTTTTTTTCTTTTTTGAAGCATTATTATAAAGTAAATGTAGCCTATTATCACAGTCCTGGGCGACGTGTCCAAAAAATATGGACACAATAATCATCATCAACCCACCCGTGTTAAAAGCGAAAAAAAAATCATTAACAATTATCGGTAATTATTCTGTTGATAAACAAGTAAATGACCTTGTTTTCATCATCAATTAAAACCACCTCAAAGAGCTAAAAGAAGTATGTCGGTATCTTGGCATCTGAAGCGGAGATCAAAGCGGTACAGTTGCCCGAGATTTTCATGGCATTACGTCATGTTTTCGCGCCATGTGAAACATCACTGTTTGATCGTACCGCCTTGGTTCTTTAAATTGTGGAGAAGAAATCAGTAAAAAAGTATCTTCTTTAATCTTCATGATCTTTTTAAAAGCGAATGTGCAGTATCCCGTATAAACTGACAGGTAAATGTGTCAAACGATTATAGTAGATATCCTACCTCTGTCACCTATTTGCCCTCAAAGAATTTACATTATTGTTTGAAAAGAATATCTTGACATAGTGCCGAGTCAAAAAAGACATGTACAAAGATTCATTTACTTATTAAACTTATTAAAAACCACAGCAACATCATACTGCTTTATTTTAAAACAATTTTTTATTTACGTTCACGAGGTCACGTATCCTATTCCGCCGCACTTGCAGAAATCTGTTTGTCAAAAATCGTTTTGCTTGAAGTATTTAAATTGCTGCCGCTTTTTCATTATTTAAGATTTTTTAATTCTGTTTTTTGTTCTTTCTTGCCAAAAGTCTGAATTTTACGACCATAGTACGTATTATTTATTTACTTTTAGAAATAAATAAATAATTAAGATCGCGCTGTTTGAAATTTTACAAATAATTGTATGAAACTTTGATCGTTTTTATAGAATTTTGCCTACATTTCTGTCGATATCTTATTAAAATTGCTATAGAATTCAAACTATATTACTTTTCAAGCAGTGTTGAAAATTTGAAGTGATTATATTAAAAAATGAATGCACTACACACGTTTTTGTGTACGTGTAGATAAACAAACGTAACAGCGATACGATAGGTCGCACGTGCTCGTGGAATGGAAATTTACTGACATGACGTTTTGATATCTTTACGATTCGCGGGTAAATTCCAGTCAATCAAGGTAATTTTAGGGATGTAATTTATGAATTTTGTAAAGTTACTTTATATATTGCAAATGTGAAGTCATCAATTCATGCATATATACGAAAGCTAGCATTTAGGATGTTCATTTCAGATTCATGAAATTCTTTTTGTAATTATTGTGAAAAGAAAATTAAGGGATTTAAAAATTTCGCAAAAAAGCACTTGTCCGTTCGGGCAACCACCTGAAAACTTTGGCTTGCCCGAAACAGGATCTACTTGTCCCGGACTTCGGGCAACCCAGTTACGACGAAGACTGATTATGCCCCTGGGGTTAAAAGAGGCCCCACCCTGGGGTCACTTAGTTATTATGTGAGATATATAGGAAAAATACTTAAAAAATCATTTGATCTTATTTCCAATACTATTTAATTATAATTACCTGATGACCCCAAGTAATATGATGTCACTTGATTGTGACCTTGACCTACTGACCTACTTCCTTGTTTTTTAAGATACAGCCTTGAAATATTGATGACTTACACAGTTTTGCACACAAGTCGTAAAGCGTCGGTCTACGGATCGCGGTGTCGCGAGTTCGATCCTCGGGCGGGGCATGTGTTCTCCGTGACTATTTGATAAATGACATTGTGTCTGAAATCATTAGTCGTCCACCTCTGATTCAGGTGGGGAAGTTGGCAGTTACTTGCGGAGAACAGGTTTGTACTGGTACAGAATCCAGGAACACTGGTTAGGTTAACTGCCCGCCGTTACATAACTGAAATACTGTTGAAAAATGGCGTTAAACCCAAAACAAACAAACAAACACAAGTCATAAAACTGAATTTCATTGACCATGAATGTGACCCACTGACTTTCTCAATATTTTATCATCAGTTTGACATTTGAAGCATGTAGTTCATATTACTCAGGTGAGCGATCCAGGGTCATTATGACCCTCTTGTTATCATATTTTATTCAGCATTTGTTCAGTGACAAATATGAGGAAACACTTCAATCTGTATAATCACTAGTGTAAGTAAAACAAAGTTTTATTCAAAGTACTAAAAGTATATCTGTATGACCCCGCAAAATATGGAAATGACCCCCAGATGTGAACCATTGGGGGTCACAATGACCCTCATTTTCAAAAGTCAAGGGAAAACACTGAATTTGCATCCCATAATTTTTATAGTGATAACAACGTAGCATGCAGTGTCACTATCCATCACCATTTTAATTTATACACCTTACCTGATTCGATCGACTGTAGTTTCATTAATCATTAAACAAATTACAATTGTTTAGTTTCATTACTTAAAGCAATTTTTTTCTTTTCAAATATGTGAAAATATCCATATATTTTTGGTTGCGGGTTTATCCCGCTACCAAAGTTAAAGTGTATTTCTGACAATCATAGCATCTTTATTTTATTCCGAATCACACCCAAAGGATGTTCATGTGCTACACAAAATAGTCCCATTCATGAACAATGCGGATGAATTATCAATGAACAAGCAGTTCTTATTCAACCTGTATCTACTCACACTGACCATTTAGATTATATAAGATATGTCAATGATAAGGTATTCCAGCCCATGGTTACATCACAATCTGGGTCTAGCAGAGTTCATCTTAGATATGAGGCACATTAAATTTGTATTTGTTTCTCGTTCATGTTTATTCATTGACTGGCATATAGACAAAAAATAAATCTACCAAAAACCGGCAACCATCAGACATTTCAAGGCTTTGATTTAATCTGAGATTATGTAGTCTCACCTTGTTTCAGAGATACATTTCTAGTTTACAAAGAATTTGTCTGCCATTTTATTTCGAATGGTGTCATATGGTCAACAAAAATAGCTTTACATCATACTATATATAAAACTATGAAAATGAGGCTAATTTCTATTCGTAAGAGGCCTCTGCAGGGGGGAGGATTTTTTTATTTTCGGAAAATTACCGCAGTATTAAAAAAAATATTATTGAAAATAAGTCTTTTTTGGTGACGAATTACGGCATTGCCGATTGACAGGACCTTCTAGGACCTGATTTTTTTATCGAATTATATCATTAAGTTGATAACATAAAAATTACGCTTTCTTGAGCCAACGTTTCCAAATCATCCCCTCAGGAGTCCCATCAGGTGCGCTCTTGTAGCTGGAGTGAAAAGTTAAAGACCAATAAAAATAAATTTTAACTATGTCTGGTTTTAGTCTTTGATTTGACACTATCTTTACAGCTGTACATATCTCTGTCCTTTGACAGCCATGTATTTTGCCCTCTTTTGGACTTTAAAAATCCTGTTTAAAGTTTTACATGCAAGTTACTATCTCCAAAACTAATGCAGATATTTAATTGAAACTTCACACGTGTCTTCGGGGTTATAAAACCAGTTGATAGCATCAAGTCCCCTAACTCTGACCTGCATTTTGGCCAAATTATGCCCCCTTTTGGACTTAGAAAATCCTGGTTAAAGTTTTCCATGCAAGTACATACAGCTATTACTTAAAGGCATATAGATTGGTATTAGTGCATTTTCTGGTATTTTACAACGGTGGGAAACATAAAAATGTTCATTTTGAAGACTTTTTCGGGTACATTTTAATGAATTTCTGCTACATAAAGTTATATGTCAAACAAAATATTTAGTGCACAAATCATGTTACCAATACAGGATATTATGGCTATTAAAAGTTTTATGCTAACATTGCACACAAACATAAAAACATGAAAAAAAGACAAGAAAATTAACTACATGCATCGTCTTTCCGTCAGCCATGTTGGCAGTGAGTCAGGGCCGCTGAACAGAGTCAAGATTATCTGGGTACTTAGTGTGTGTGTGATTGAGCATCAACTGTAGCTGATAATTAATTATTTGCATTTTTTTCTGACCTCCTTTTCACTGCAGTATTAGGTAACCATTCTAATAGATCCAGTTACCTTTGCAGAAAAGTGGGTGACTGCACTATTATAAAAGAAGTAGGTTGCCAACTTATTGCATAATCATTTCATAAAAAAAACACTATTCTGCTTCTATCTGTAGTCAGTTAAGCCGTTGATTTTCTGCATTATTAATGGGGCCCGCCCGCTTAGCTCAGTAGGTAAGAGCGTTGGTCTACGGATCTCGGGGTCGCGAGTTCGATCCTCCGGCGGGGTGTATGTTCTCCGTGACTATTTGATAAACGACATTGTGTCTGAAATCATTAGTCCTCCACCTCTGATTAATCATGTGGGGAAGTTGGCAGTTACGTGCGGAGAACAGGTCTGTACTGGTTCAGAATCCAGGAATACTGGTTAGGTTAACTGCCCGCCGTTACATGACTGAAATACTGTTGAAAAACGGCGTTAAACCCAAAACAAACAAACAAACAAATCATTATTAATGGGGTAATAACATTATATTTTGCAGTGAAGGATAAACTTGAATGCGCTAAGTTCTACTTTCTACTGTTAGATTTTGCATTGGCAACAAAGATCCAGTTTATTGCTTTTCTGGCACAGAAACTATATTTGAGTCGCACCATGAGAAAACCAGCATAGCGCATTTGCGACCAGCATGGATCCCGACAAGCCTGCGCATCCGCGCAGTCTGGTCAGGATCCATGCCGTTTGCTTTCAAAGCCTATTGCAATTCGCAAAACTGCTAGCGAACAGTATGGATCCTGACCAGACTGTGGATGTGCAGGCTGGTCGGGATTCATGCTGGTCGCAAATGCACGATGTTGGTTTTCTCATGGTGATGAAAGCTTAGTCAGTTTTGAATACTGAATTTGTGTTATATCTTGTTTTCAAGGACAGTAAGCACTGTTTGAATAATTCTGAATAAAAGAACTTTAGCCATTTATCTGTATAAAACACCTAGAAATACTATATCATTCTGTTAAAAGAAATACGTAAATTTTGGGACTTGTGCCATATTTTTAGCCCACCATCATCAGATGGTGGGCTATTCAAATCATTCTGCATCCGTGGTTCGTCAGTCCGTCGTTAACAATTTCTCGTTCTCGCATCTCCTCAGAAACTACTGGGGGGATTTTGACTAAACTTTGTCAGAATGATGTATTGGTACCCTAGTTTTGTCCCCCTGAAAATCAGACTGGTTTTTTAGTGAGTTATGGCCCTTCGTTTATTTCTATAATTTACATAGATTTATATAGGGAAAAACTTTGAAAATCTTCTTGTTCAGAACCACAGAGCCTAGGGCTTTGATATTTGGTATGAAGCATCATCTAGTGGTCCTCTACCAAGATGATTCAAATTATTTCCCTGGGGTCTAATATGCCCCCCCCCCCCCCCCCTGTGGTCACATGGTTTATATAGACTTATATAGGGAAAAACTTTGAAAAACCTCTTGTCCAAAACCACAGGGCCTAGGGCTTTGATATTTTGTATGTGACATCATCTAGTGGTCTTCTACTAAGGTTGTTCAAATTATCCCCCTAGGGTCAAATATGGCCCCACCCCAGGGGTCACATGGTTTACATAGACTTATATATGGAAAAACATTGAAAATCTTCTTGTCAATAACCTACAACATTCAAATTTGGACCACGTGTATGGTTTTGAGTGGCAAGATGAACCTTGACATGAGTTGACCTTGATTTTGACCTAGTGGCCTACTTTCACATTTCTGTAGCTACAGCCTTCAAATTTGGACCACATGCATAGTTTTGTGCACCAAAAAACTTTGACCTTGATTTTGACCTAGTGACCTACTTTCACATTTTTGAAGGTACAGGCTTCAAATTTGGACCACATGCCTAGTTTCGTGTTCAGAAATGAAATTTGACCTTGATTTTGACCTAGTGACCTACTTTCACATTTCTCAAGCTACAGCCTTCAAATTTGGACCTCATGCATAGTTTTGTGTACCGAAACAAACTTTGACCTTGACATTGACCTGGTGACCTACTTTCACATTTTTGAAGGTACAGGCTTCAAATTTGGACCACATACATAGTTCTATGTTCCGAAATAAAATTTGACCTTGATTTTGACCTAGTGACCTACTTTCACATTTCTGTAGCTACAGCCTTCAAATTTGGACCACATGCATAGTTTTGTGCACCAAAAAACTTTGACCTTGATTTTGACCTAGTGACCTACTTTCACATTTTTGAAGGTACAGGCTTCAAATTTGGACCACATGCCTAGTTTCGTGTTCCGAAATAAAATTTGACCTTGATTTTGACCTAGTGACCTACTTTCACATTTCTCAAGCTACAGCCTTCAAATTTACACCACTTGCATAGTTTTGTGTACCGAAATGAACTTTGACCTTAATATTGACCTGGTGACCTACTTTCACTTTTCTGTAGCTACAGGCTTCAAATTTAGACCACATGCATAGGATTGTGTACCAAAACAAACTTTGACCTTGACATTGACCTAGTGACCTACTTTCACATTTTTGAAGGTACAGGCTTCAAATTTGGACCACATGCATAGATTTATGTTCTGAAATGAAATTTGACCTTTGATTTTGACCTAGTGACCTACTTTCACATTTCTCAAGCTACAGCCTTCAAATTTGGACCACTTGCATAGTTTTGTGGACTGAAATAAACTTTGACCTTAAGATTGACCTAGTGACCTACTTCCAAATTTCTCAAACTACAACCTTCAAACTTGATGCGCATGCATAGTTTTGTGTACAAAGAACTTTTTCTTTGAAATTGATCTAGTGACCTACTTTTACATTTCTCAAGCTACAGCTTTCAAATTTGGACCACATGCATGGACCACATGCACAGTGTTGTGTATGGAAATGAAATTTGACCTTGAGCTAGTCAGTGAGTCTTGAAATTTGGAACACTCAAAAATGGCACATTGGTGGGCGCCAAGATCACTCTGTGATCTCTTGTATACAAAGTAGATGTGCCATTAATTAAATATATTCTGTTCGAATAAAGAGTACTATCTTTAATTCGGGTGTTAAAACCATTCTGTTCTACTGATTTATATAATCATGTACCATATAGGTGCCATATTTTTACATGAAATTTAGTTGAAAAAAAGTCTTTTACAAAACATGACTTGAAAGGCAAAATGCATTAATTCGACTAACATGTATTTATATGTTTTCTTTCAGTTTTGAATGAACACGAGGGGCATCAGGGGTATCATGGTAATCACATGTACATAGACAACATGGTTCTCGGCTCCCCAACAGGGTCCATGCTGCCTATGGATTCAGACTTACATGTTGGAGGTCCTGACATAAGTTACGATATGCATATGACAATGGAGGAACGTGCAATCACATCAAGCGCAGGGAACGACCCCAAGGAAGAGTATAGAGGAGGAGTTGCGTAGGATATGTGGAGACAGGGCCTCTGGTTATCACTACAATGCCCACAATTGCAAAGGTTGTAAAGGTGAGTTTGTAAAGAGCAGTTGATCAATGGTTATGTGTGATATTATTATTATTATACCAGATTATACCAGATTTATATAGCGCCTTTTCATGATAAACACGTTCAAAGGCACTTTACAGCAACTGCAGCCACAAATGGCGCGAAATCCTCCTCTACTAGTACAGACACAGAGTGATCTGACCAGAGGGACAGAGCGATATAGATATATTTGAGGCCCACATGGAAGATTTGGAGACCAAATGTGTAGCCTCATTAAATAAAGTCGTTACTTACTTACTTATTTACTTACTATATATCAATAGATATTAGATAGTTTGATTTTGTTAAATAGTAAAGTTATTTATACCCCCACCAAACATGTTTGTGGGGGCTATATAGGAGGCAGTTTTGTTGCGTCCCATCCCATCGTGTCGCGAAATCTATTATCTCAGTTATTACTAAATGGATGTTCCACCTTCTCACCCACATCATGTGACAGAAGGTGCATAACTCTGACACCAACTTTTCATGAATTATACCCCCTTTTACTTAGAACCTAAGGTTAATTTTGATGCATTTTCACTATATCTCAGTTATTTCTAAATTGATTTCATTCAAACTTAAAATAGATGTTCCACCTTGTCACCCACATCATGTGACACAAGCTGCATAACTCTGACACCAACTTTTCATGAATTATGCCCCCTTTTACTTAGAAGTTAAGGCTAATTTTGATGCATTTTCACTATATCTCAGTTATTTCTAAATGGATTTGATTCAAACTTAAAATAAATGTTGTGACCGCTCGATGTCCGTCGTCAGTTGTGTGTCCATCAACATTTTTAAAAAAAATCTTCTTGAAAACCACTGGGCAGAATTACACCAAACTTCACAGGAATGATCCTTAGATGGTCCCCTTTCAAAATTGTTCAAAGAATTTAATTCCATGCAGAAGTCTGATTGCCATGGCAACCGAAGGGAAAAACTTTAAAAATCTTCTTGTCTAAAACCGCAAGACGTAGAGCCTTGATATTTGGCATGTTACATCATCTTATGGTCCTCTATCAAGATTGTTCAAATTGTGCCCCAGGGATGAAAAGAGGCCCCGCCCCAGGGGTCACAAGTTTTACATAGACATATAGGAAAAAACTTTTAAAATCTAAATCTAAAATAACATGACCTAGGCCTTTGATATTTGGTATGTAACATTGCCTTGTGGTCCTCTACCAAAATTGTTCAAATTATGCCCCTGGGTTGAAAAGAGGCCCTGCCTTGGGGGGTCTTATAAATATATAGACTTATATAATATAGGAAAAAAACTTTAAAAATCCTCTTGCCTGAAACTGCAAGGCCTAGGCTTTTGATATTAAGTATGTTGCCTTTCCTAGTGTTTCTCTACCAAAATTGTTCAAATTATGACCCTAGTGTGAAAAGAGGCCCTGCCCTGGGGATACCAAGTTTAACATAGACTTATATAGGAAAAAAATTAAAGGTCTTCTTGTCTGAAAGTTCAAGGCCTAGGCATTTGATATTTGGTATGTAACATTGCCTGGTGGGTCTCTAAAAAGTTTGTTCAAATTATGCCCCTGGGGTGAAAAGAGGCCCCGCTCTGGGGGTCACTTGTTATAAATATTTGTTATAATTATCCTCGGCGATAAATGACCATTTCCAGATATCTAAAAAAGTATTTTTTTGTTGAACAATCTGGAGGCCAGTCCCTTTAAGGTCAGACATAGAAGTCAAAGATTTTACTTTTCCTTTGTATCACAGATTGATATTTCATCAACTTGACATAAACATTCACCATAACAAGGTGACGTATCACATGTGGTTGAAGGTCAAGGTCACACTTAGACGTCAAAGATTTTGTGTTGTTTTTCTTGTCTGGTCTCACTTTTGTATGCAGGATGGGTTGGAGACCAGTCTTTACCTACAGTATACACTGATGGGTGTTCAATTAACATGGCATAAACATTCAGTATATAATTAATACTGAATTTTTGTACTTTCACAAATTTTTATAACAGTAGTGTCGTAGGTCTGTTTAAAACGTTTGATAGAATAATATGACTGGAGTTGTACTCTTTATAATGGAGGAGAAACCGAAGTGTTTTTTTTTCAGTTTTAAAGATTTAAAAATTTGCTGATTACTGTTTTCTGTTACACCATAGTCACAGATTTGTGGGACATACACTGGGAGAAAAATTTTCAGTTATTAAACTATATTTGAGCATTCTTAGTACTGCCCTTTACATGTTTTAAAGTCAAATGATTAATTTAAAATGATCATAACTTATTCAGTGTGCGATGATGTATTTTGACAGAGAATGTTGCTTTATACAAGAAATATTTGTATAAGAAATCAAAAATTTGGAAAGTCAGATTTAGGCACTTCTGGGTAAGTCGGGTTAGCATAGTAAATATTTGATAATAGTCTGAAGGTAAAAAGTATGTTAAAGAATGTAAATTGGTTGCATTCTTCAACAATCAAAGTTGTATCATTTTTGAGTCGGCTAAAGGCTGAAAGCCTTTTGACGAGTCCTTGCTGTTCAGCGATTCTCTAAATGGACCGAATAACACGTGAAGGGATGTAGTTCCATTAGATTTCTCAAACTTCAAACAGTTCACTGCATGAATGAAGTTAAGTTGTGTCAATTCCCTTTGCTATGACCAGTATACGATGTAATCTGTCATATTTATGACTTGTAATTGTGCAATACTCGAACGTAACTCATTAAGCATAAATGTGCATTTTAAGAATTGCGCAGGCTTACAAAGCTTGGGTAACATCCAGCGAAAGACAAAAAATAGTTCCACAGGGCTCCAGATAAGATGCGTATTAGCGTAAATTACGTATAGAAATAATGCAAATACGCATGTCTAATAATTTCTAAGCGTATAAAAACGTATATAAAATTACAGAAACGCACACAATGCTTTTTTAAAAACAAAATCTGAATCGTCTGGATGCGTTAGGTAACATAGCCGATCAGCCTTAATTCTCCCACATTGAACGTAAACACGCATCGTATGATTTCTATAAACTTTGCGTGGGTTGAATTTTGCAGTCAGTAAACGGATAAATTATCGGAAGAAGAAGTTCTTACTGGTTTGTTTAGTTACAACTGATATTAAAAATGATTTTAATTCTTATTTTTCGAGAAATAAACAAATCGGCGAAACATTAAATTGTATTTTCTTGTAGTTTTTGAAATCGAAAGTAGATCGTCTATGTTTGGCTGCTTTCACGAAACGAAACAATTTTTTATGAAAAGATTTAAATAAGAGGTAATTTAACCGTAAACTTTAATGTCAGATACTGCCAATTGCTGCTAAATGTCTTTGTATCATCACAATTTGTAAAATATATTGTTGAAACTGGAGAAAAGTGTAATCGTATCCGGATATAATATTTTGGGTAAATATCGAGCTGTGTTATGAAATTTTAAGAAAAAAACTAAAAACAAACTGAAACTGGTAGACTATACTGTCAGTACATCAATCATTAGCGGACTCAGGCCCTTCAGGCCTTTGATTTATGCCTTTTAAAATATACCGTATAAGTACTAATTTCTGTGGGAACTTTATTTCTGGGTTTTCTGCGGGTGACAGTAAGACCGCAGATTTAAAATCCGCAAAAATTTTTGCCCTAACATGCTATGAAACGACGACACAGGCCGCCATTGTAATCCGGTTAAGTATAAGATAATGTCCGTTAGCGTTATCGGCTTTTGTCCCGCATGTAGCCTAAAGCAGAAGAATTAAGTTGAAAATTAAGTAGAAACGGTAATATAATAGAACAGTTTTATTATTGTTTTGCTTTTGAATAAACCATAATAAAATTATCGACTTTGTTTTGATTTTCGTTCACCATTGATCGTTTTTTGATGGTTTGAATGGTCAGATGGTTTTATATTGTACAATATAGACAGTGTTAACACAACTGTGTTGTTCTTGTTTTTTGCAATATGAGTATCCTAAATTATTTTCAAAAGCTGGATCCTGTTCCTTCTGACAAGGATGTGGGCTTAACGGAATTACTAGGTCCTACTGTGCTAAAAGAGGTTAATGCTGAAATGTGGAAAATATCGGACTCTCCAGAACCCAGTTCAAGCAAGAAAGTGAAGTACAATGTATATTCTCCGAAAGATAGGGCGGACATTGGCAAATATTGTCTTGAAAATGGACCTTCAAAGACGGTGAAAAAATTTAGTGATAACTTTCCGAGGTTAAATGAGAGCTCTGCCAGGTACATGAGAGACAAATATAAACTTGTAATGAGTGATAGAAAATGTAAGTTGGACTTTCATGAGGTCGCTGAGATTCAGCCAAAAAAAAGGGGACGGCCGCTAACGCAAGGCTCAGACCTAAATGAGAAGGTGCAGGCCTATATTAAGGTCATAAGACAGAATGGATCTGTAGTTAACAGTTCTATTGCGAAATCATTAGCCAAAGGTATCGTTTCTGCAACTGACAGATCACTGCTGATTGAAAACGGGGGCATGATGAACATATCGAAATCTTGGGCCAAGTCACTTTTGCGGCGCATGAACTATGTTAAGCGAAAGGGAAGCACTGTTTGTAAAGCAGATAAAGTAGAGAACTTTGATGAATTAAAGTCTGAATTTCTGCAGCGAATCCAAGATGTTGTAAGTGAAAATGATATTCCGGCTAGTATGGTCATAAACTGGGACCACTCGGGCCTGAACCTTGTGCCAGTATCCGAGTGGACTGTGGAGGCAGAAGGCGCCAAACGAGTAGAAATTTCTGGTCTTGGTGACAAACGCCAATTTACGGCTGTATTTGCTGGAACCCTTCAAGGTGAGTTTTTTTTTTTTTTTGGTTTTTTTTTTTTGCAGTGACTTGTTTAAATATTTTCATACATGCCGGTTTTTAAACAACAGTCAGCTGTCAGTATAAATTATGTGACAAACACAATCTATTGTATTCTTTGTATCTATTGTTAACTGATCCATCTGGCGATTGTCATTCCCCGGTATTTAGCGTAAATTGCATGGGGTTTGAAAAAGGCGTGATATACCGTTGCAATGCACAGATGAGAATGTTTGCAAAATATAGATTCAGGCATTTTTTCGTGTATGTATGGTATAATGGTTTTATAAAATGACCTGCAACAGTGAATGAACATAATCCTCACATTATCTTATTTTACGGTCATACTAGTGTAATAGCCTCGTAATTTAAACGCCTGCTCCAGTCCTATCTTCTAACCTTAAATTGTCACTGAAAAAGCATGAAAATCCTGACTATGAACAGTGACGCCTGTCAAAATAGACTCTCGGGTTTAACACCTTATTGTATACGTTGTCTTACGTTCTTTATTCTTTCACAGGTGATTTTCTTCCACCGCAAATCATCTTCACTGGAAAAACTACTCGATGTCTACCAAACTACAAGTTTCCTAAAACCTGGGACATCACATATACAGAAAATCACTGGGCCAACTCTCAGACACAGCTGAGTTATGTTGACAATATCATATTACCTTATCTAAGCGCGAAGCGCAAAGAACTTGGTCTGCCTGCAACATCCAAAGCGTTGTGCATTTTTGATGTGTTCTGTGCGCAAATGACTGAGCCTTTTCTCGAACACTTGAAGAAAAATAACATTGCAGTTGTATATGTGCCAGCCTGCTGCACAGATCGCCTACAACCTATGGACCTGTCTGTGCAGAAGACTGTCAAGTCAAAACTTAAAAGTTCTTTTGAAGACTGGTATTCAGAGCAAATTGTAAAACGAATCAGGAAAAATGGTCCCGATGACATTGAGCCTGTACAGCTTCGGTTAATCACTATGAAAGAGCTCGTTTCGAAATGGCTCGTTAAAATGTTTCAGGAAATTTCTAACCAACCCGATCTGATCATTAACGGGTTCAGAGCGGCGGGTATTCTCAAGGCGCTCGAGGAATTTATCCCTCTTACACTGGCAATGCGTCAGTAGTACAAGAATCGTATATTTATAATAGAGCTGAACGAAAGCTGAACATTAGATTCATAGCTGTATGCATGTACATGTATTTATGCTGAATAAAACTTTATGTTGTCCCACTGTTAACATCTTTTGTCATTTTTGCTTAGTGTTTCATGTTTCCCCTTAACATTATGTGATGATGACGATGTTACATCAGTATCCGTCAAGTTTTACTTTAAAACCGGAAGTCGACATAACTGTCAAAATTACAACAAAATACGTATCTTTCTATCTGAAATTAATGAAACAAAGTTGAATACAGAACCGCAGAAATAAATTCCATCAGCGTGAGATGGAAGACACTGCAGAAATAAGGTACGCAGAAATTTAATACCCCCTCATTTTTGGAAATCCGCAGAATTTGGAGCCCGCAGAAATAAGTACTTATACGGTATCATCGAAGGACAAGAAGATAAGCAAGAATTGAAATTGACTCATATAAAGTTTTTATCGAAAACGGTTCAGCAAAATTGAAGGTCAAGTTGATATTTTGCTAGTTAAAGTTTTTTTGTGTGCACAAAACAACAAAGCAGACACTAAATCCTAACACTGTAAAATGTCAGTTCTTTACAAGGAAAGGTACACATGATTAGCTGTGATAATTTCCAACATTTCTCACATTATTTAACCTATAGCACATATTCCCATACATGTATTTATTTTGTACCCTCCTACCATTCAAAATCATTTATGATTTTGTGTAATAAGACATTTTATTTAGCAAGAGACTTGCTACACAAACGCACTCACGCACACACACACATTGAAATGTACCATACTGACATCTGTCAAACTCTCTCTTTTATATTGCATGCTGCAGAGATTAGGATTTCTTTCCTGTTGGAGGACTTTGGTATCATGTTCATCTCTCCAAAGAAATCTTTTGGTGCCAGAGTTGCATCATTAAACAAAGAGGCTGAAAACACAGTGTGGAATGGATGATATTTTATGAAACATAGACAAAGTTGTTGTCCTAAAGTCTAATTTTAGTCAGTCAGTTCTGAGACATTGTCAAATCAGATTTAAGTGGGACTTTTGTCAGGAAACCAGAACAAAACTACAGGAAATTACAATGTCTTAAGAAGCAGCTGCCAGTTTTGTGAAAAAAGGTAAAGTGAAAGTTGCGATTAGGAAACCTTGAGCAAAGTCATTGAGTCAGAAGTGAAACTAAAGAGAGATAGTTTGGAAATGTCAATCATTGAATATCCTGTACAGGGTATATTTATTGAAACTCTGGTGAAGACTCAGAGTTGGTGAATACTGACACTTATGTGGCCAATTAAAATGTTTTAATGATTTAGATTTTAAAAGATACAAAAAAGGAATGTTGAAGAACAAAATCAAGGTTGAAAAAGTAAATGATGATTGTATAATTGAGCATATTATGAAACAAATACTGTATTGGTGCAAGAGTAAATGTTTGTAATAATATTACACATTTTGTTTACTTTGCAGACAGACAATCCAACATTTGAAAAAGACACCAGTTTAATCAACAACAAGACTGTGCAGATAAGATTCAACCCTGGGAAAGAAATGGTTGCACAAGAATAAAACTCTTACAGATGTGGGATTCAATTCCGGAAAAAAAAAACAGTGGTAAAGCAAGAACAAAACTTCTACGGATAAAGGATTCAGCTAAGGAAAAATGATGGTTGTACAAAAACAAAATTTTGCAGAGGTACAAAAAAAAAAAAATTGTGCATGAACAAACACTGTTTTGACAGATAAAGGTGTTGGTTGTGTAAGCGGAGTGTAGAAAGGTGTTGGTTGTGTAAGCGGAGTGTAGAAAGGTTTTATTGAATGTCAGAAGAAAAGATAGAAGACATTCTGAATTTCCAGTAACTAACAAGAAACAAAAATATGAAGAACAGAAACAAAATTTTCAGAAATGCTTTGAAGGCTTCTTTGGTCTTGATATTTTGAATCTAAGATTAAAGTGGAAAATGTAACAGGGGACTTTGAATGTATGAGGAATTGTAGACTTGCGGTATATGACGGGCAGAAACACTATTATTGGACAGCAAATTTGAGATTTTGCTTTACTGTGTTTTCAAAAGCTTTCTTGAAGCAACATTTGATAAGGAGATTAGAAGAAACAAGTAAGTGTTTAAAGAGATATTGCAGGAGACACGCCTTTCAGCTTAAGAGGTAAGTTAGTAGATATATAGAGAGTCATCAAAATATCTTTCAAGAAGTGAACACCAGTTACAAGTGAGAAGAATGACTGTACAAACTGTTGTTTCCAATTGAAAGATAGGTTGAACTAAGAAATGTTAAAATATTTATTTTGGCCATTCCATGTGAAAACCTGAACCGGTTAGTGACATGATATAATTATTACATAATAAATAGTTTGAAATACTGGAAGATTATTGTTTTTGTTGTGTTCATACAGAAACTAGTATATTGTAATTCATTTATCTATTAGTAAGACAAATCTAATTCTACCTTGGCTTAAATATGAGTACCGGTGAAATGGCAGGGGATCGCAACAACCAATCGAATGATAATTGTAAATAACCCAAGAGCAGCACAGAATTTTATGATGTTTAATCATTCAGAATCTATCATTTGGTCACATCACAAATCCGTCAAACTGAAAATACATGTACAAAACATAGTAAAGTCCCTGTATTAAACCACATCGCTACAGTATATTCATCAATTTCAGATTCAATTACAACGACACACAATATACAATATCAGCATCCGAAAATTAGTATATCCGAAACCCATTTTCAGTGACAATAAAAATGCAGGAAATATTCGTGTTAAACGTTAGAAAGATTCTGGAAACATGTTCCAAATGTAATAGAGATCGTTAGGGGCCTACTACAATAAATCTATGTTACCTCTTTGGGTTCGCAAGACGCAAAGTTTCTAATTTTAATAAACTAACGTTTAAATAACGTTTCCCATGCCGCAAAAAGAACCGGACTAAAACAATTACATTTACGAATAAATCGTCGCAGATGACGTTATCATCACAGCAGTTACATGGCTCCCCCAAATTGGCATTTGATGCAAATTTGAATACAAAAGAGAAACAATATGCACATTAGGTTTGTAACTTCAGTTTGACATAGAATACAATATGGAATAAATGTCTGCGTACATTGTTGTCTATATTGCCACAATCAAACATTAACAATTACAGGTAAACACTTAATTACATAAAAATACACTACAAGGGTACCTTGACAATTACAAGTGAAGTCAATTACACAAAAAATACACACAAAAAATACAAAAATACAAAATTGCACCAAGAACAGCATTTAAATCTGAACATGCAAAAATAGTTAGCAGACAATTAATTATTATAATGTACTGAAAAACAAAATGAAATCATGTTTTAATATTCTATTGAATATTGTATAGAGTCTATATGTATTTATCAAAATTAGTCTACAGTGCTTAAATATACTTCTACAATGACATAGACATATATTATTATAAATCCAGCTGGAAAATAACAGAAGCTGCATTTTTTTAGTAACTCTGTGAATAAAGCAACAACACTAAAATTTGTCTGACATTTGAACATTGTTAAAGATCTTACTATTCTTAATATCCTGAATAAATCTATATACATGTACTGCGTGCTCATAGATGGAAAGGCAGACTGTTACATACATATACACTACCTGTTAACAAGGCTCCTGGACGGGGATCTCCTCGGTTTCCTTCAACAACACTAACTTGTGGACTGGTCTTTCCATATACACAATAGGATTATTGCGCTTACCAGTTTTGTCCAAACACGCCGTACCCAAAGCAAGTCTTACCTTACGTACAAGTCCATCTGAGTCTTTGAACACCTCATGTACTCGCCCTATTTTCCAATTATTTCTTGTTAGATTATCATCACGTACTAGAACAATATCACCGTTTGATAGGTTTCTTTTTACAGATGTCCATTTCTTACGTACCTGCAAGTTTTGTAGATTTTCGTTCCTCCATCTGGTCCAGAACTGATTCAGTAAAAACTGAACTCTACGCCATCGACGCTTGCAATACATATCATTTGTCTGAAAGTTACCTGGTGGAGGAAGAATAATACTAGTTTTCATAGTGAGCAAATGATTGGGCGTCAATGGTGTGACAGATAATGGGTCATTTACATTTGCGACAGTGAGCGGACGACTATTGACTATCGATGCAGCCTCGTACAAAAATGTTCTTAAGCTGTCATCATCTAACGAATTGCCATGTGTATGTAACAGCGTGGCTAGGACACTTCTTACAGAACGAATCTGACGCTCCCACACGCCTCCCATGTGGCTAGCAGCAGGGACATTCATTTTCCATTCGAACCAATCACAACCTTCCCTTAATAAGAACTGTTTTATTTGGTCGTTATCTACTAGTAATTCTGCAAGTGAGCTCTTTAATTCATTTTCAGCACCTATAAAGTTAGTGCCTCTGTCAGAACGAAGCTGACGAATCGGACCCCTAATTGCAATGAACCGTCTTAAACAGTTTATGAATGAATCAGTTTCTAAGGACGTAGCCGTTTCAACGTGAACTGCCCTGCAAGTTAGACAAGTGAACAGAACCCCATAGCGCTTCATTTCCTTTCGCCCTTCCTTAACATAAAATGGACCAAAATAGTCTACTGCGCAATACGTGAATGGGGGAGATGGTTCTAGACGGTCAGATGGCAAGTCGGCCATTTTTTGACCTTCAAAGGAACACCGTAACCTATGACAAACAACACATTTCAAAATCACATGAGAAACTGCCGAATTACAACCAATAATCCAGAGTCCATTATTCCGAATAACATTTGTGGTCATTCCGCGACCCTGATGTTGAACCTTGTCATGATAATGCCGTATAACAAGCTCTGTTATATGACCCTTTCTAGGAAGTACAACTGGAAACTTCACCAGATCTGACATTTCGGCATGTTGAACACGACCACCTACACGAATTAAGCCATTTTTGTCAAGGAACGGATCTAAGGAACACAGGTTTGACCTTCCCTTTAGGGACTTAGTTCTTAATGACTGTTCTGCCCTGTCATTAGAAACTCTAACTATATTATGAGTCTTAAGTGTATCAATCTCACCCTTGAAATCATACAACTGGACAGCCTTAAAGATTTCAGTCTCGGCCTTCTGTAGTTCATTTACAGTAATGGGACTATAATGTAATGAACGTTTCTCCACACCAGTAGTTTGCAACTTCCCTGATTTTTGCAACAATTTTCCCTTGTACCTAAGCACCAATGCTACCGCTCGTTTACACCTGTGCCAATCAGAGAAGTACTCAAGCCGTTCCAACAACGAACTGAAGCAGGGTGGTTTTGCATTTGACAAAAATGCCTGAACATGTTTTAACTCTGGGTCATCAGGACATACTGAAAACTGTGCACTGATATTTGCTGAAATTGCATCCTGCTTCCAGAGAAATTCTGGACCATTGAGCCACATAGGGGTCTTAGCTAGCTCTGCTACAGATGCACCTCGAGAAGCCAAATCTGCAGGATTTTCACCAGAGGCAACATAATTCCATTGGTTAGGGTTTGTATGCTCTTTGATTTGCTGAACTCTGTTAGCGACGAATATATGAAATCTCCTTGCTTCGTTGCAAATATATCCCAGTACAACCTTACTATCGGTCCAGAAAAAGTGTTTAAGGTTTGGGTACTCAAGTTCTTGATCCAAAAGCGAGGAAATTTTAACTGACAACACAGCTGCTGTCAATTCAAGATGTGGTAATGTGATGGGTCTTAAAGGTACAACACGAGATTTGCCCATTAATAACGCACAATGCACCTGGCCAACATCAGTCACCAAACGAATATAGGAGCACTGCCCATACCCATAGCTACTTGCATCGGAAAAATGATGCATCTCAGTATTTCTAATTTTGCCAAAACCTTCAGGCTTAACACATCTTGGAAACTTCAAAAGAGGAAGATTCTTCAGGTCAGCGCACCACTTCACCCACTTGCCATTTAGACTTTCTGGTAAGGGGTCATCCCAACCCACCTGGTCTGCACACATCTGCTGCAGAATTTGCTTTCCGGATAAAGCCACTGGAGATAAAAAACCAAGAGGATCGTATATTGAACTGACTGTAGATAAGATACCCCTTCTTGTGAGAGGGCGATTGTTTGAGACCATCTCATACTGAAATGTATCAGAGTCTAAGCACCAAAGGACTCCCAAGGTTCTCTGAACAGGTAAGTTATCACCAATCAAGTCAACATTTTTGAGATCTTTAGCTCAAGCTTCAGAAGGAAGGGACTGTATCACAACCTTAGAATTAGAGACAAACTTGTGGAGCCTAAGACCAGCCTTACTGCATAACTCAGTACTCTTCTTAACCAAACTGACAGCTTCAGGAACAGAAGATACAGACCTCAACCCATCATCAACATAAAAATCATGCCTTATGAAGTCAGCTATGTTAGACCCAAACTGTTCTTCATTGTCGGAAGCCATCTTCTTCATTCCAAAGTTAGCACAACCTGGGGAGGAAGTTGCTCCAAATAAATGCACAGTCATTCTAAATTCTGTAGGGAACCTTTCAAAGTCGTCATCCTCCCACCAAAGAAACCTAAGATAATCTCTATGGGCCTTACAAACCTTGAATTGGTGAAACATTTTTTCAACATCACACATCAAAGCCACCAGCTCCTTTCTGAATCTGCAAAGGACTCCCACAAGTTTATTGGTCAAGTCAGGGCCTTGAAGTAGATGTGCATTCAAGCTTTCGCCTTCAAACGTTGCGCTGCAATCAAAAACCACCCGAATTTTATCACGTTTCTGAGGGTGATACACTCCATGATGTGGAATAAACCAAGTGGTCTTATTCGAATTAAGATCTGACTCGGGGACCCTTTCAGCATGGCCATAACTAATCAGCTCCTTCATAAATTGGGAGTAGTGTTGACAGAATGTTGAGTCTCTTTTCAGTCTTTGTCTCAGAGATTTCACCCTTTTCAAAGCCATGGACTTGTTATTCGGAAGAACTGGATCAGCTCCCTTAAAGGGAAGTGGCATAACATAATGACCATCCTGAAAACAGATACCTTTGGACAGCTTCGACACAAAGAGCTGATCTTCCTGAGACAGTTTGTTGCACATTTCCCCAGAATCGCAAAACTCACGGTCAAGTATGCGCAAAATGTCACTGGACACAACCTCCTTGACCTTAGTACGCAGTGAGAACAGGACAACTTCTTTCTGACTATCACTTACTGATAGAGCCGAAGGAACTTTGCAACAGAGAACACGGTGACTCGAGCCGATTGAGTCATCTTCAACGCAGTTTAAATCAATTGTTCCAACTATTGTCCATCCCAAATCTGTCTTTTGAGCTAAAGGACCATTACCAACAGGAGTTATAACTTCCCGAGGGACTAGAGCTTGTGGGCAATTATATCCAATCAACAAACCTATATCTGCCTCTTGCAGAGGTGGTAAGCAGTCAGAAATGCATTTTAAGTGTGGCCAGAACTTAGCATGCTCGGGTGTTGGAATGTGTGCACGATTGGCTGGCATTATCTCCCTTGTATAGGTATCAGGTAAGGTTATATGGGTATAGTCATAGAAACCTCTAACTTGTAGACCCCTCAACTTTTGACTGTTCACTATTTTGTTCTCGGCATGCAGAGTCGATAGTGACAATTTAACGTCAACCCCAGAAAGACCCAAAGCACTGCGTGTACCATCTAACAAAAAGGTGGTATCTGACTGAGTGTCCAATAAAGCATATACAAGAACCTCCCTACCAGGATTGTCGCAATGCGATACAAACACAGGTAGAATCATTGAACACTTACTGATCTGGCCTATGTTGCTTAAGAACGCAGCACCTGAGTGTCCAGCCTGTACAGGTGTACCTGTAACTGCGTTCTCCTTGTTGACATCACCATTACCATTTTCGCTGCCAGTCTTCCTGGAATCACTCTGGGTAAGTTTGTCACCATGTAGAGAGCTAGGGTGATTCTTAGAACAAATATTACATTTTAACCGTTGTCTGCAACTTTTAGATACATGGCCTTTCTGTAAGCAACCAAAACACAGTTTCTTTTCCGATGCGAAGGCCTTTCTATCAACTACCGACCTTTTCAGAAAGGAAAAACAAACATCAAGACCATGGTGCTTTTGACATAAAGGACAATCATTCTGAGACTGACGTGAACCTTGATATGTAGTCGACTGTGTATTCGAAAGATAGGAACGACAACCAGGACTGGCAGAAGCCTTAGCTTGTCTAGATGAGTATTTTCCAACCTTGTCACTAGCAGAACTGAGATTACCCTTGACGTAAAAGACAGAAGTAACTGGGTCCGAAGCTATCTTTGCTTCCTTCGAAACAAAGTCAGCAAACTGCTTAAAGGAGGGGAACACCTTGAGTTCTTCCTTCGATGTGGCTGCAATTCTGTTCCACCTTATAACTAGCCATTCAGGCAACTTGGACAACATTTTTTGATTTTCCCGGCTATCATTCAAAACACTTAAGCTTGGAACACTACTCATTGCTGTAAGACACTGCTTCAAAAAATCAGAGAATTTAAGCAACCCAGAAGCATCTTTTGGTACAACCTTTGGCCAGGATTCAAGTTTATCCCGAAACGCTGATGCTATCACAAATGGGTTACCATACCTTTTGTCCAGTAGTCGTTTCGCATCTTCGTAGGCATCGTCTGTTGACAACAGAAAATAATTTTCTACCACCTGTCTCACTGGGCCACCTAAATACTTTCTTAAATAATGAATCTTTTCCCCATCTGGAAGATTTCTTTGCTCTATCAATGTTTTGAACGCTGCCTTCCATGCAGGAAATTGGATGGGATCACCATAAAAAATATTTGGTTCGGGTGGTGGGAGTCTATTCAAACTGACCTGAGTAACAAGTGATTTTGTTAGTTCTACAAGATTTTGACTAAGTGACTGAGTAGAGTTGTTACCATCAGGAATGTATACATGTGTTTGGGTTACACCTGCACTGTGACTTGAAGTGTTAGCTACAAAGTCTTGTGCTGATGGATTTAACCTAAAACCATTTGAGTCAGTGTGAGTTTGAGATGTTGTTTTTAGAGGCTTCTGAGAGTCAACAGTCATTTTTACCTCATTGGCAGCATTATTCACTATTTGTTCTTGTTTAATGATAGGACTGTTAACATTTGATTGAGAGTCCTGTGACATATTCTGAGATTTGACATAGTCATAAACATAATCCTTTGACACATCCTTTGGCAGACTCTCAACATCTGCCTTGGTAATACCCGGGGAGAAAGGGTCAACAGAATTAAGAACCTCTAGCTTGGCATTAGCCATCTCTAACTGTTTCATTGTTTCAATTTTCTCTAGCTCCGCTCTGGTTTTTGCCTCAACTTCGATGAACTTTAACTTAGTTTTCAAACTAGCAGCCTCAGCTTGAACGGACACCTTCGTAAGAACTGAAGAATGTTGAGAGGAATGTCTAGAGGAACGACGAGATGATTGGGACTTACCAGAAACAGCTGAAGACCTTTCTGCCTTGATTGATCTTATGGCATCGGATATACCAAGCATTAAACTTTGATGTTCACTTTCAATGCATTCATATTTTTTTAGTTCTGGGGAACTATTATCCAACTGATAGATAGAGTGAAATACATTTTGAACATCTGAGAAGAGTACATCCAGCACAGAACGCTCATTCCTAATAAATTCATGATTGTCACAATCTGACAAACATATAGTAATATGATTGGCTTGTTTACGCCACTTCGTAACTACAGATCTAAATTTACCTGACAACTGCTCAAGTTTCCATGCTCGACCCTTGTCTGTCGGTTTCCGTTCACGAACCTCACTAACCTCACCTTCAGATGTAGTAGACTGTATCTCTTCTTCATGAGCATCTTCGCCACCAGTTTCGTAAGATACCTGTGTACACACCTCACCTTCTGTTCCACACGTTTCAGTAGTCTGCGACATTCTGAAGAAATGCTTATTAAGGAACAGAATACAATATTTTGTCAAGCACACATGTATATATGTAATAAACCTAAACCCTTAAAATGAAACCTAAATGCTCGAATGTAAGTTATCCAAAAATGCTTGCAATCCAATAAAATTCAAGTTCTTAAATTTTAAGCAGTCCTAGAACAATGAAAGAAAGCAAAAAAAAAAATATATATATCTATATATATAAGAAAGGTAAAGTACTGTGAGCGGTTACTATTTATGACTGTTGGGTACAAACTAGAAATTTCTACAATGCAACACAACAAAATATGATCACAACAAACGCAACTGTAACCAATGAATTCACAATACGTGGCTGGGCAATCCCTGCCTACGCAATAAAGTTCAGTTAAATGTGTGGCTGGGCAATCCCGGCCTACAAAATAAAGTTCAGTTAAATGTGTGGCTGGGCAATCCCGGCCTACAAAAATAAAGTTCAGTTAAATGTGTGGCTGGGCAATCCCGGCCTACAAAAATAAAGTTCAGTTAAATGTGTGGCTGGGCAATCCCGGCCTACAAAAATAAAGTTCAGTTAAACTGCACCCGATTACCTGCTCTACCCCGGTTGCATACTACCATGAATGATGATGCTAAACACAGTCCTTGAACATTTTTCGCTTCAGTGACGTCAGCCATGCTCTAGAAAGATTTTCGTCTGGATGAATACCATCTGAGAGTAAGTTGAAATTTATGGAGTAGCGTCCCCGCGATGACTTTGCCTTCCGAGATCTCACCAAATCTTGGTTAAATTTCAATGTGTATGTACCAACTTGACTGTTTAATTCGTCGATGAAATTGTTTGCAGAGTCAATAAGTTCAGTTAACTTTTTGTCATCGAATTTGAAGGTATCTGGAGATTCGTGACCCTTTTGGCTGTTCCAAAGTTGAATTGAATAGTATGGTATTTGCAAGAAAGTTACTTTAGAATTGTGGTCTGCGCAGCATTGCTTGATTTTTCCAAGATTTTCCTGAAGATTTTGTAAGCATGTGTCCGAATTTTGGCGTAAATTTATGAAACGGTGACCCTTTTCTGTTAAATCACACGTACCAACCCAAATATACACACTCACAGGTCCAAGTTTGCTAATTTTGTTGTCGATATTGTTCGGCAGCCACCTCAATGCAGCCGCAGACGTCAAGCCTCCTTTACAAACCCAATTAATTTTTCTGTCAAAGTTTGAACTCGTGTTAACTGCTTGTATGTACTTTCCCTTGCTGTCACTGACAAATAAAGGTGTCAATATAGGGTTAGTAGGTTCTTCCAGTTCCACAACTCGACCAGCTTGTTTTAATAATTTCCGGTTACTCATCTGATGTCATCAACACACTGATTCTGCAGAGTTTGACTGTAATGGCAGGGGATCGCAACAACCAATCGAACGATAATTGTAAATAACCCAAGAGCAGCACAGAATTTTATGATGTTTAATCATTCAGAATCTATCATTTGGTCACATCACAAATCCGTCAAACTGAAAATACATGTACAAAACATAGTAAAGTCCCTGTATTAAACCACATCGCTACAGTATATTCATCAATTTCAGATTCAATTACAACGACACACAATATACAATATCAGCATTCGAAAATTAGTATATCCGAAACCCATTTTCAGTGACAATAAAAATGCAGGAAATATTCGTGTTAAACGTTAGAAAGATTCTGGAAACATGTTCCAAATGTAATAGAGATCGTTAGGGGCCTACTACAATAAATCTATGTTACCTCTTTGGGTTCGCAAGACGCAAAGTTTCTAATTTTAATAAACTAACGTTTAAATAACGTTTCCCATGCCGCAAAAAGAACCAGACTAAAACAATTACATTTACGAATAAATCGTCGCAGATGACGTTATCATCACAGCAGTTACAACCGGTATGTGTTGTCATGACAACTGAAACTCCAAAACATCCTTGAACCATGAGAAGACATAGGGTCTGCGATGAAATGAAAGATACTCTGTTAAATTAGTTTTTAGTAAAACCATTTCGAACTGTTGCAATATTTATCTATATATTTTGTTGCATGAACGACATGACATTTACAGGCCATGCATGACAACTGCTTTCATCCAGTCTCTGAATGTGTTTGGAGACTTACTGTCTTGAAAAAATGAAGATAATTTCTTCATTTGTTTAGAATTGAAAGCTAATAAAAATGTTCTTCATGAATTTTTAGCTCACCAGTCACAAAGTGACAAGGTGAGCTTTTGTGATCGCGTGGCGTCCGTCCGTGCATGCATCCGTAAACTTTTGCTTGTGACCACTCTAGAGGTCACGTTTTTCATGGGATCTTAATGAAAGTTGGTCAGAATGTTCATCTTGATGATATCTAGGTCAAGTTCGAAACTGGGTCACGTGCGGTTCAAAACTAGGTCAGTTGGTCTAAAAATAGAAAAACCTTTTGACCTCCCTAGAGGCCATATTTTTGAATGGATCTTCATGAAAATTGGTCAAAATGTTCACCTTGATGATGTCTATGTCAATTTCGAAACTGGGTCACGTGCGATCCAATCTAGGTCAGTAGGTCTAAAAATAGAAAAACCTTGTGACCTCTCTAGAAGCCATATTTTTCAATGGATCTTCATGAAAGTTAGTCTGAATGTTCACCTTGATGATATCTAGGTCAAGCTCGAAAGTGGCTCACGTGCGGTCAAAAACTAGGTCATTAGGTCTATAAATAGAAAAACCTTGTGACCTCTCTAGAGGCCATATTTTTCAATGGATCTTCATGAAAATTGGTCAGAATGTTCACCTTGGTGATATCTAGGTCAAGGTCGAAACTGGGTCACGTGCGTTCCAAAACTAGGTCAGTAGGTCTAAAAATAGAAAAACCTTGTGACCTCTCTAGAGGCCATATTTTTCATTTGATATTGATGAAAGTAAGTCTGAATGTTCACCTTGATGATATCTAGGTCAAGTTCGAAAGTGGCTCACGTGCGGTCAAAAACTAGGTCATTAGGTCTAAAAATAGAAAAACCTTGTGACCTCTCTAGAGGCCATATTTTTCAATGGAACTTCATGAAAATTGGTCAGAATGTTCACCTTGATGATATCTAGGTCAGTTATGAAAGTGGGTCACGTGCGGTCAAAAACTAGGTCAGTAGGTTGAAAAATAGAAAAACCTTGTGACCTCTCTAGAGGCCATACTTTTCATGAGATCTTCATGAAAATTGGTGAGAATGTTCACCTTGATGATATCTAAGTCAAGTTCGAAACTGGGTCACATGCCTTCAAAAACTAGGTCATTAAGTCAAATAATAGAAAAACCTTGTGACCTCTCAAGAGGCCATATTTTACAATGGATCTTCATGAAAATTGGTCAGAATTTTTATCTCGATGATATCTAGGTCAGATTCAAAACTTGGGTCACATGAGCTCAAAAACCAGGTCACTATGTCAAATAATAGAAAAAACGACGTCATACTCAGTTCAAAACTGGGTCATGTGGGAACAGGTGAGCAATTCAGGACCATCATGGTCCTCTTGATTGTTATCTCAGTTTTAATTTTTTGAGACTAATACAGGTTTTGTCCTGTAACAGCCAATATTATATATTCCATGTTTTCAATGGTTTTAACCAGTTATACTAAGTTTGCTGGGGCAGTATCAATACAGTGAAACACCGCTCGCTCGAGCATCGATGACTCAAGCACCCGGGCTCGCTCGAGCAATTCATGTTGTCCCGGCCGATTTCCTTCTATTTTCTATGTGATATTACCATGGCTGGGTCGAGCATCGATAACTCGATCGCTCGAGCATGACACCTAGTCCCTGTGTATTAATTTACTCTTTGTTACTTCTGGCTAACTCGAGCAGAGGTGTCAACATTTTTCACACCTTCGGCGGTCAGAATGTGTCGGTTAATTAAACATTTTCACACACCTTGAGAATTGCGTAGTCTATTCCCAGACTATCTTAAATGTTTGTTTGTCAGTATATTTGATCTTATGATGAGATTAATTATTGATAAAAGCTTAAAGAAAAGTTTTATTGATCAAATATCGATCAATTACTGATTACTTAAAGCATCTTGTCTGCGGGATCGAGAAGATAGTTATGAGATCTAAGTCAGCAATTGTTTGCATGCAAATGAAGGAAATAATATAGCCGTTTCATAAAATTGAGATGATAATTTTGATATGCACTTGTTGATGAATAAAAAAAAAAAAATCTTAGTTGTTTCTTCACATGTGCCATTTACAAATTATATATTGAAACGTCTATCAATAGATAACGTTTGTAATACGTTTGTTTTTGAAAAATGTCACAAGTATGTTATTATTACGCATCACCGTTTACTCTGCAAACGGTCCCAATGACAGTTGGTAAAACAAACTTTAGTTTTCTTCGTATGTTGGTCAATGTTTGGGTCGCTCGAAACCATGGATAACTCGAGCATTTTGCTCATCCCCTTGCGACCTCGAGCGAGCGGTGTTTTACTGTATATTAAAATTTGTCAGAAGATAATGTGTTTAATAATTATTTATAAGTATTTTGTTAAGTTCATTTTATTGATCAGTTACAGAAAATTTTAAAGGGTAACTGTTGATTTTGTGCACTTGAGTCATGGACACAACTTGTGTTTCTATACTTGGTTACCATGGTTTGTAAACCATTGAACATCTTAGAATAATGAAAGTTGCAACAATGTAACTTAAAAATCTCTCAAATTATAATATTTACACAGACATGCAGCAGCATGTACAGAAGTTTCAGTGTAAATACAGTTGAACCTGCCTGAGCGGTCACCTCTGTTAAGCAGCTAATTGCTTAATATAAGCAGCCAGATTATGCTGCTACCTTGGCTGGCTGCTTAACACAGGTTTGACTGTATATAGATCTTACTGTTTTTACAGGGCATATGATAGCTTGTGTTACCTAGTTGCAGCTTTATTTTTATAAACTCTTTGTAGGCTGAGTAACCATTGCCACATTTTGCATGTATCCACTAAGTAATTGTAGGAAAAACAAAGATTTTTGTGTACATTTGTTACATCTGCATGAAAACAAAACATTTTACAAACAGTTTGTGTTATGTTTATATTAGCCATAATGTATGACCTACCTAAATTTTTGATTTTTAGCTCACCTGTCACAAAGTGACAAGGTGAGCTTTTGTGATCGCGCGGTGTCCTTCGTCCGTCCGTAAACTTTTGCTTGTGACCACTCTAGAGGTCACATTTTTTGTGGGATCTTTATGAAAATTGGTCAGAATGTTCATCGTGATGATATCTAGGTCAAGTTCGAAACTGGGTCACTTGCCCTCAAAAACTAGGTCAGTAGGTCTAAAAATAGAAAAACCTTGTGACCTCTTTAGAGGCCATATATTTCACAAGATCTTCATGAAAATTGGTCAGAATGTTCACCTTGATGATATCTAGGTCAAGTTCGAAACTGGGTCACGTGCCATCAAAAACTAGGTCAGTAGGTCTAAAAATAGAAAAACCTTGTGACCTCTTTAGAGGCCATATATTTCACAAGATCTTCATGAAAATTGGTCAGAATGTTCATCTTGATGATATCTAGGTCAAGTTCGAAACTGGGTCACGTGCCATCAAAAACTAGGTCAGTAGGTCAAATAATAGAAAAACCTTGTGACCTCTCTAGAGACCATATTTTTCAATGGATCTTCATGAAAATTGGTCAGCATTTTTATCTTGATAATATCTAGGTCAAGTTCAAAACTGGGTCACATGAGCTCAAAAACTAGGTCACTATGTCAAATAATAGAAAAAATGACGTCATACTCAAAACTGGGTCATGTGGGAAGAGGTGAGCGATTCAGGACCATCATGGTCCTCTTGTTTGATTTTGTGTCCCTTAACAAGATGTCATTTTTGGGTAAAAGCACTCATTTTTGTAAATGAAAACATAAATTTCTGGAATCTAGCCATAAAGCTATCAAAAATGGTACAATTCAAAGTTTCAGTGCTTAATAAGCATAAGTGACACTGGTGCAGATCAGGTGTGTAGTTAATTTTGTAGTTTACCAGTGTATGATAGCGTTCAACGCACACATGGGCTTGTCACATTCATGGCAGAAATATTGATTTTGATGTGTTAGTAGGGGTAAAATAGGCTGAGCATGCATCGCGTGCAAATCATCGTGCATGTGCTCACGTGTCGAACAATTAGGGACAATCATCGTGGAGCAAATCATCTTGGAGCAATCATCATAGTTAAGGTCGTGAGTCACGAGAAGGGTGGAAGACCTCGCTTCTACTAGGCATATAAAAGTCTTCGTTCTTTTGAAGGACATCATTGTGCATTAAATACGTGTGTTAGTTCTCTAAGTGGATCTATTTATGGAATTCAACAAAAGAAACGTTTTACCTCCTGAATTATGTAAAAGTATTTACGATGATTTTGTGAGATAGCCTCGGATTTCTTTGATACATATACTGGCATTTGAGTTGTACGAGCTCGCATTGTTCTCTGTTTTGCCTACAAATTTCTATTCTGTCTTAAACAGCGATCGGAAAATAAGAAATTGGTTGAATAATTTAGAGACTTTTGAAAATTTTTATTTCTTTCATAACTGAAATTTAAGGCAAACATTACTAAGGTCACTCATCACTTATCAAACAAGCGTCACTGTTCTTTTCTGTTCTGTTTAAAAAGCATGGATTTCTGTGCACAATTATTTCTGGAATCTAATGCAAGAGTCGTTCAACCGCTTGCATAGCCGGTGAATGGAATAAAAGAATGAGAAATTCGGGGGACGTTATTAATTTGGAAATTAATATATCTGTGAACCCCAAACACAGAATCACCCCATGGGGGTACTTAACTTTCATTTCTCATTCCTTAAATTGATATGCGTGAATCTCACTTCTAGTAGATGTTGTTAAGTGGGTGGACTGTAGTTCACATTGCTGATATCCTTTGTCAGATCATATTCGAGGAGTCGAAAAATGATATTTATCTATAACTTTATTGTTCGTTCTCCCGAGAAGACAGATGTAGGGGTGCGCAGGAAAGAAATCAGATTCGCCTGTTTAGGACACATACCTTTCAAACAATGAAAAAATAGAATGAGTCTGCTAATGGGTAAAAGGAGTTGACATCTGTTTTTGTCTCGAAACAGTCGTACTTTATCGAGTGTGCTGTGATCAACAGATGTTTTTCTCACTTTTCACGGTTTTAACTGAAATTAATAAACGGATAGTGCGTTTTCATTTTTCTAATAGTTTAAAATGTATGACCTTCCTCATTTCACAAATAATACCCCGTTTATTTGACTCAGTTATCAGTCTGTAGTATGATCTTTACACTAGACTGCTGAGTTCTTATTCATATTTAACCTTTAGCCTGCTAGATTTCTAAAATGGACTGGTTCATCATTCAGTTTTAGTAATACCATTATACCATTTGTTCTTCAAAGGGGTATTCACTAAAAACGTAACGACTGAATAGTTAACAGCGCGGACCATGATCAACCTGCACGGACATGCTGGCTGATCTTGGTCTGCACTGGTAACAAAGGCAGAATCACTTGCTGCTGCAGGCTGAAGGTTAAACTTCACTGGTACGATGAAAGAATAATTGCGGATCGCAAACTTGTTGAGAAGGACGTAGTTTGCGTTTTATTCGACCAGGCCTGGGGGAGGGGGTGGGGGTTAATCTCTGACGTATGCAAATAATGGAAATCGAAAAAAGTAGGATTGTTTAATTCCATAATATGTCGGTAACCAATGACTAAAACGTTACATTGAGGACAGTGTAAGGTAGATGGCTACTGAATAAATCAGGTTGCCGATTGTACTATATATCCTGCACAATAATGCAGTGGAAACACCGCCCTACCAGGTCAATTTAAAACGCACAATATTATAACTTTCCTTAATAAATGACAAAGACACTACAAAATGGCTTTTATTTGATATAAAATTTACAAAATGAATATTGGTATGATTATGAAAAACAATGTATATTTATTTCCAGAAGCACAATGTTTGTTTACATTGTGGTCAACAAAAAGTTTAAAATTTATGTTAAGATATTTCATCTTTTATCCATCATAATTATTATGTTTGTCCGTAGAATAAATTTAACTCCTTAAGGTTCAATGTTTAAGTTACTGTAAAACATATATATCTATTTGAAAGCTAAATGTAAGAAAACAAAAACACAACTCTCAAGCACAAGTATAAAAATTGCTGTGTTCAAATGTGAAACACAATACATAACTCCTTTGTTAGCTGTCTAATGTTGAATCCGTGACGTTGGGAAAGTTGATTCCTTTGTAATATCTGAAATAGAGGCATCAAATAGTTAAAAAGTAGTAAGTGCAATTTCTTTTCATTTTTAATGTTGTGTAAGTATTTTTTTTCTTTTCATTTATCTTTTATATATATTTTCAGTCACAATAAGGACCGGATAAGCTATTTTGCTTCAATCAAAGAACTATGTGTGAATTGTAACCACAAAAAGTCTACTGTGGGGTTTAAACATTCAACACTGCGGTAGATTTTTTATGCCCCCGAAGGGAAGCATATAGTTTTTGAACCGTCTGTCTGTCGCAAGACCCAGGTCCGTAGCTCAAAGGTCAAGGTCACACTTAGACATTAAAGGATAGTGCATTGATGGGCGTGTCCGGTCCATATCTTTGTCATCGATGGATGGATTTTCAAATAACTATGCATGAATGTGTACCACAGTAAGACGATGTGTCGCGCGCAAGACCCAGGTCCGTAGCTCAAAGGTCAAGGTCACACTTAAACATTAAAGGATAGCTGCATTGATGGGCGTGTCCGGTCCATATCTTTGTCATCGATGGATGGATTTTCAAATAACTGGGCATGATTGTGTACCACAGTAAGACGACATGTCGCACACAAGACCCAGGTCTGTAGCTCAAAGGTCAAGGTCACACTTAGACATTAAGGGATAGTGCATTGATGGGCGTGTCCGGTCCATATCTTTGTCATTCATGCATGGATTTTAAAACAACTACGCATGAATGTGTGACACAGTAAGACGACGTGTCGCGGGCAAGACCCAGCTCCATAGGTCAAAGGTCCTAAACTCTAACATCGGCCATAACTATTCATTTAAAGTGCCATCGGGGGCATGTGTCATCCTGTGGAGACAGCTCTTGTTTACTTTATTTAAACCGTTTGTTTACATTCCTGTGTATTAGCCAATGCGATACGGGTATTGTACAACAAAAACTCTTACATGCGGTTTAATAGTTCCTCAAACATGTGAGTTTTGTCTTGTGAAATTTTAAGTTTAGAATAATGAAATAAAGCTTTCACAAAAACATTTTTTTTTATGAGAAATTGAAATTTACCGATTTTGAGCCCTTTCTGGTGACTTAATTAGTTGTGTTATTATTATTAATTCTTATTATATTGTTTTCATTAATATTTTATAATTATTCTATTTATTTAGTTTTATTTATTGATTTAAAAGGCAGTAGTTAGTATTCACAACGGGCTTGACAAAATGTGACCATTAGTACCTCAGGAAAACAAAATATGTTGTTGTTTTTTTTGTCGGATTTGGGTTTCACGCCTGTTTCAACAGTTTTTCAGTTTCATCAAATGGGTAGTTTTTTAACCATTGTTCCTGAGAAGGACCAGTACTAGAGTCACATTCTCTGTTTGTTACTTTGGGAGATATTGTTGGTACAAAATTTGTAAGATAATTGTTACCTGCATGCACATATTTTTTCAGTTTATTTGAAAAATTATAAATCACTTACCTGCCTCATTTTTTCCTGATATCTCCTATAACACTCTTCGTTACTGTTGTTATATGCTTTATAATGTAATTTTTTTAGCTCACCTGTCACAAAGTGACAAGGTGAGCTTTTGTGATTGTGCGGTGTCATTTGTGGTCATAGTGGTTTCATTTATGATTTTATTTTAACGAAACTTGCACACAACTTGTATCACCATAAGATCTTGGTTCTTTTCTTGAACTGGCCAGATCCCATCATGGGTTCCAGAGTTATGGCCCCTGAAAGGGCCAAAATTAGCTATTTTGACCTTGTCTGCACAATAGCAGCTTCATTTTATGATTTGAATTTAATCAAACTTGCACAAAACTTGTGTCACCATAAGATCTTGATTTATTAGTTGAACCGGCCAGATCCCTTAATGGGTTCCAGAGTTATGGCCCCTGAAAGGGCCAAAATTAGCTATTTTGACCTTGTCTGCGCAATAGCAGCTTCATTTATGATTCGATTTTTACCAAAATGGCACACAACTTGTATCACCATAAGGTCTTGGTTCCTTTCTTGAACTGGCCAGATTCCCTTATGGATTCCAGAGTTATGGCCCCTGAAAGGGCCAGAATTAGCTCTTTTGACCTTGTCTGCACAACAGCAGCTTCATTTATGATTTGATTTTAACCAAACTTGCACACAACTTGTATCACTATAAGATCTTGGTTCCTTTCTTGAAGTGACCAGATTCCATTATGGGTTCCAGAGTTATGGCCCCTGAAAGGGCCAGAATTAGCTATTTTGACCTTGTCTGCGCAATAGCAGCTTCATTTTTGATTTGAATTTAATCAAACTTGCACAAAACTTGTGTCACCATAAGATCTTGATTCATTAGTTGAACCGGCCAGATCCCATAATGGGTTCCAGAGTTATGGCCCCTGAAAGGGCCAGAATTAGCTCTTTTGACCTTGTCTGCACAACAGCAGCTTCATTTATGATTTGATTTTAACCAAACTTGCACACAACTTGTATCACTATAAGATCTTGGTTCCTTTCTTGAAGTGACCAGATTCCATTATGGGTTCCAGAGTTATGGCCCCTGAAAGGGCCAGAATTAGCTATTTTGACCTTGTCTGCGCAATAGCAGCTTCATTTTTGATTTGAATTTAATCAAACTTGCACAAAACTTGTGTCACCATAAGATCTTGATTCATTAGTTGAACCGGCCAGATCCCATAATGGGTTCCAGAGTTATGGCCCCTGAAAGGGCCAAAATTAGCTATTTTGACCTTGTCTGCACAATAGCAGCTTCATTTATGATTCGATTTTAACCAAACTTGCACACAACTTGTATCACCACAAGATCTTGGTTCCTTTCTTGAACTGGCCAGATTTCATTATGGGTTCCAGAGTTATGGCCCCTTAAAGGTCCAAAATTGGCTATTTTGGCTTTTGCAGCCTTATAGAGACTTCATTTATGGTTTTATTTGATACAAACTTCCAAAATATCTTCAACAACAATAAATCTTGGATTCCATGACAAATCAGATCCAATCGTAGGTTCCAGAGTTATTTTATTTTTGATTACCTCCCCTGATTGTAATCAAAATGGATTTATATCAGTAAGTACTTATAGGACTTATTTGAAATTTCATTATTGTCATTAGTTGGACTGAGCCAGTCAGGGTAGATAACTATGGACTGATTTTATGTCAAATTACCTCCCTTTATTTCAAATTAAAATGGGTATATCTCCATAACTAATGAAGATACTGATCTGAAATTTCATTTATGTCAACAGATTTATTTGGCAGATCCTTCTTTTGTTCACTTACAATAATTCTTTTTTAGCTCATCTGATTTTTTGAAAAAAATTGATGAGTTATTGTCATCACTTGAGCGGTTGTCTGCGTCGGCGTCTGCGTCGGCGTTGCTTGGTTAAGTTTTATGTTTAGGTCAGCTTTTCTCCTAAACTATCAAAGCTATTGCTTTGAAACTTGGAATACTTGTTCACCATCATAAGCTGACCCTGTATAGCAAGAAACATAACTCCATCTTGCTTTTTGCAAGATTTATGGCCCCTTTTGTACTTAGAAAATATCAGATTTCTTGGTTAAGTTTTATGTTTAGGTCAACTTTTCTCCTAAACTATCAAAGCTATTGCTTTGAAACTTGGAATACTTGTTCACCATCATAAGCAGACTGTGTACATCAAGAAACATAACTCTATCTTGCTTTTTGCAAGATTTATTGCCCCTTTTGGACTTAGAAAATCAGTTTTCTTGGTTAAGTTTTATGTTTAGGTCAGCTTTTATCCTAAACTATCAAAGCTATTGCTTTAAAACTTGCAACACCTGTTCACCATCATAAGTTGACCCTGTACAGCAAGAAACATAACTCCATCATGCTTTTTGCAAGATTTATGGCCCCTTTTGGACTTAGAAAATATCAGATTTCTTGGTTAAGTTTTATGTTTAGGTCAACTTTTTCTCTTAAACTATCAGAGCTATTGCTTTGAAACTTGCAACACTTGTTCACCATCATAAGCTGACCCTGTACAGCAAGCAACATAATTCCATCCTGCTTTTTGCAATAATTATTGCCCCTTTTGGACTTAGAAAATCATTTTCTTGGTTGAGTATTATGTTTAAGTCAACTTTTCTCATAAACTATTAAAGCTATTGCTTTAAAACTTGCAACAGTTTTTCACCCTCATAAGTGGACACTGTACATCAAGAAACATAACTCTATCCTGCTTTTTGCAAGAATGATGGCCCTTTTTAGACTTATGTTGAAAAACGTAGGTTCGGGTGTGGGGGTTTATACTCCATTGATAAAATAACTTTTAATCCAATTTTCAATGTTAGTTTATTATGAGATTTTGTCTAAGATGGAAATAAAGTCGTCAAAATTATAATTCTCTCATTCCTCTGGTCTAAAGTCACTTATAATTATAACTGTAAAATATTTCATTTCTTATTTCTATGATCTGTCATTTTCAAAGTCCGAGCCAAAAGTAAAGAATGTCTCTCCCTAGTTCTGACCTAGGTTTATATACAAAAGCAGGTACCCTCCCATATTTGGAGTGTATCATAGTAATGAAAGACAAAGATTACCCCTAATATTTATGAGGATAACCGTTGACTGATGGTACCATCCCAAATACTGAGCCACCTCTAACTCTAACAAATCAGACATGTTTACGATGGTACATGATGACAACATACCCTGATAAAATGATACACACTCCAGTCCCAAGCAATTTATGAGGGTAACTGGTGAATGACATCTCTAGTAGCAGAGGCCAAAGTTTCACATCAGTAGAATCAATTAATAAATCAACTTTAATAAGACTAGCTGCTAAATTTACAACACTCCCCCACCCTTAGCTTCTTAATTGTCCCCAATTAAGTTTTAACATTAAAATATAAGTGACTACTGAGCCAGACTCTTACTCTCAAATACTATGTGTAGATACATAAGAATATGAATACCTAAACCATATTATCACTGAAATTGCTCCTCAATATAAATGATTAAGTGACATGAATAGTAGCAAACATGCTATACTCTGTGTTTTAATAAAACTCAAGATTATAGTTCGGAAGAACTACGCGACTAAATACTTGTCAAAGTGTATACATGTAAAATGTCTATTATACTAATGTGTGTATGAAACATTAGAAGTGTAAAAAAGATTCACAAACTGTCCTAGTAAAACACATGTAATAATAAAATCCAGTGTTGAATTCAGTTCATCTAATAAGGTGAATATAATTATATTTGTAAGTACATTCACACAATGTTTATTTCACTCACACTAAGTCCTGGTGCCTTTATTTATTTAACATTAACACAGTATGATGATAGAAATAGGCACAATTTTGATTAATTTCATTGATATGGTAGTCGTCTTTACCATTTACTAATGTAAGTCCTGGTGCCTTTAATTTATTTAAATTAATTAGAAGAAAAGGGAATAGGCACAATGTTTGATTTTATATGGCTATGGTAGTCGTCTCTACCAAAGTTTTAAGTCCTGTGTGCCAAGAGCATCTAATTATACAACATATGATTTTAATAAATGGCACAAATTTTCATATCTGAAAATGAAACCCACAAATAAATCCATTTGAATACACCAAGGCTGAATGGGATTATTATTACCAATGCAGCCACTAATTTAATCCATATAAAGAATAATACTAGTAAATCCATTTGTATACACTTAGGCTGAATGGGATTATTATTACCAATGCAGCCACTAATTAAATCCATACAAAGAATGAAATTTATAATTACACACTTATAATCCAGGATGAATATTAGTTAGCACTTAAAATCCAGAAGGAATTTGAAGTAAGTCCAAAAGTGACCTTGATACAAATTCATTTCTTAAAATCCAGAATTTTCTGCCGGAGACAATCCAGCTCAGAAAGTAGATCTGAGGGTATATCCTTCCCCTGTACATTCTGGGCTATGACGTGTATGTCTCTTGACATAGTGTCAAGCTTCCTGTCTATGCTTACTAGGTGTTCGTTTAGTCGGTGTAACATAGAAGAAATGTCCTCATTTTCTGGCATTGACCTTGGCCGCTTGGCATTTGCTGGCATTGTTTCAAGAGGCGCACTTGGTATGTCCACATTTCCAATTGATGGTTGCTGGAAGTGCATGCTAGCGGATTTTAATGTTGTATGTCCTGGAGGTGGTAGGTACATCATGTATGGTGGTTGTGGTACTGCTCCGGTGGGTGTTGGAGAAATTGGCACGAATCCTGGACGATGCAACTTCTTTTCTGTCCCCCCTGTGAGATTCTCAAAAATATTGTCATTCATGACGTATGAACACTGCCTTTTATGCCTGGTTAATCCCGAACGAAAAGAAAAATTCCTTTTGCAGCTTGTGCACGTGTTCATTAAAATTTAAAAATCCAGGTTTAATTTTTCAATATTTTGGTGTTTTCAGAAATGCTAAATGTCTAGAAATGATTGCCCAAATGTGCAAGTCCCTTATATATACCCAACACTTAGCCTTTGAAGTACCCTCACGATGAAGGACAATTAACACTTTTAATATTTATTACTATTGTGTACCATGTTGGTATGGTCTGTATTGAGTCCTGTTCCTTGAACTTCTCCTCACTTGTTGACTGGTACTGTCCAGGCAGGATTTGGAAGTTTGCTGGAACCCTTTTAATTTTGCTTTATGGTTATTTTCCTCAGACTTAACCATGTTTGATTGCAATGGGTCATTTTACTTCCATGAAAAGGTTTCAATCTGTCATGATGCACTATTCTGTACTGATTTCCGGATTCTGTCTCATTAAGTGGCCCCATTATGTCCGTTTGTATACGATCCATAGGATTGCCAACTGTGTACTCTGTTAATGGTGCCTTCGGTATGTTTTTCGGAATGCACACTTTTCACAACTTTTGATATGCAACTGGACGTATTCCTTCATTTTATACCAGTGATATTTGAGATGTAATTTTGAATATGTCTTTGAAATTCCTAAATGTGCTCCAGTAATTGAATCATGACAAGATATCAAAAGTTCCTTATTAAGTACTCTAGGCACTATCAACAAAAGCCGATGGTCCTTTGCACTGACAATGTACTTTTTGAATAACACTCCATCAATCAGAGTTAACAGGTCATAATTTAGCCAAAAATTCCGCACACTTGGTGAATTCCCAGCTACCTTATCTCTCAGGGGTTGTCTGTTTTCTTCAAGCCACTGTATCACAATTCCTAAATCTGGGTCAGCTCTCTGTAATTTGGCCATTTTGACAGGTGAACAATTAACTGTGTTAAACTGTTTGAGACAACCTAAGTTAGATGTTTGCGTCTCGGATAATGCAACATGTTCATCCAGTATAGAATTTACGTCCCTGTTCGACACCTCCTTGTTATTGTCACCAAAGCTGAAGCTATTTCCACTTTGTACACCATTTAAATCCAGACTATTATGGAATCGAAGTCGTTGAGCGCGATTTCGGTAGTACTTCCCAGTTTGTTTTAATCCATGGAAAAGTGTATTGAAACATCCTATCAACTTCATGATTTGCAGCTGCATGAGCACAAAAATACTGCTCCATAACCCACTATTTTGAGCCTTCGCTCGTAATATGACTGGCCTATTCTGATTCCCCATATTCAAGTTTTTATCGAATAATGGAACAACGTCATTGAATTGTGCAAAATCTGACCAGGAATCGTGCTTCTTCAAACAAGTCTGACACCCCTTACATGTTCATGACTGTCATCATCTTCAGTTGTGACAGAATCTTTTTCTTGTTGCTTTTTAGGTCCCATGATTGTCACATGATTGTCACTTAATTGTCACCACAAATATATTAAATAGAAATATATGTCCAAATTTCTGATAAGCACGTGTGTAAGTCCGTTTCCGTCGCTGCCACCAGTGTTGAAAAACGTAGGTTTGGGTGTGGGGGTTTATACTCCATTGATAAAATAACTTTTAATCCAATTTTCAATGTTAGTTTATTATGAGATTTTGTCTAAGATGGAAATAAAGTCGTCAGAATTATAATTCTCTCATTCCTCTGGTCTAAAGTCACTTATAATTATATCTGTAAAATATTTCATTTCTTATTTCTATGATCTGTCATTTTCAAAGTCCGAGCCAAAAGTAAAGAATGTCTCTCCCTAGTTCTGACCTAGGTTTATATACAAAAGCAGGTACCCTCCCATATTTGGAGTGTATCATAGTAATGAAAGACAAAGATTACCCCTAATATTTATGAGGATAACCGTTGACTGATGGTACCATCCCAAATACGGAGCCACCTCTAACTCTAACAAATCAGACATGTTTACGATGGTACATGATGACAACATACCCTGATAAAATGATACACACTCCAGTCCCAAGCAATTTATGAGGGTAACTGGTGAATGACATCTCTAGTAGCAGAGGCCAAAGTTTCACATCAGTAGAATCAATTAATAAATCAACTTTAATAAGACTAGCTGCTAAATTTACAACACTTAGAAAATCATGGGTAGGACAATATTTCTATTACACAAAAAAAATCAGATGAGCGTCAGCACCCGCAAGGCGGTGCTCTTGTTTAAATTACTTCCCTTTTACGTTACTATAAATAGCTTATTTTTAGTAACTTTTTTATAATTGGCCGTAGGGGAAAACTGAGACCACTTTTCTGTGGTACAACATAGATGGTACCTCCAATTTTTAGGTGTATTTTGCCATATCTGTACCTTGTAAGATTTTTTTCTTTTCTTTTTGGTTAAATTTCTTCCCTTTGTTGTTACTGTCCTTTGGACTTAGATATTTTTTTCTGAGGACCTTCTTGTCCTCAAGTGCAATGATAACAAGTGAGCGATATAGGGCCATCATGGACCTCTTGATTAATTTGATGGCAACTCTTTGAAAATCACTTAAGCATTCACAACACAGACCTTCAAGAGATCACACAGAAAGAGCCTTTTCCACCACTTCAGCATTCTATTAACACACAATGCTACATGTATATTGGTCAGCAAGGTCTACCCCACCCATATAGTGTATGGATAATTGAACAGCCTTTAGATGGTCCACATCACGATAAAAGTTCTGATGAAATCTTGACCTGACAATATGCTTATGTTCACTGATAAACCATTATCTATCTGCATTTATATGGTCTGGCACCAATTTCTGGCCAGTCACAAACTTAATGTTTACAACTTGCTTATCTTCTCTCAGTGGCCGCTGAAAACAACCCATCTTACGACAGTGAGTCATGAACTTGACAATCGCTGTAGAATTGTCCATAATTTTCTCCACATAACCAGGGTACCAGTTGTCTTGGTATGTTGAAGAAATACACTCTCCAACTGTTAGACTTTCTATTTGGGTTAGCTGAATATGTTCTGACTCTCCAATTGTTAGACTTTCTATTCGGGTTGGCTCAATATGTTCTGACTCTCCAATTGTTAGACTTTCTATTCGGGTTGGCTCAATATGTTCTGATTCTCCAATTGTTAGACTTTCTATTCGGGTTGGCTCAATATGTTCTGATTCTCCAATTGTTAGACTTTCTATTCGGATTGGCTCAATATGTTCTGATTCTCCAATTGTTAGACTTTCTATTCGGATTGGCTCAATATGTTCTGATTCTCCAATTGTTGGACTTTCTATTCGGGTTGGCTCAATATGTTCTGATTCTCCAATTGTTGGACTTTCTATTCGGATTGGCTCAATATGTTCTGACTCTCCAATTGTTAGACTTTCTATTCGGGTTGGCTCAATATGTTCTGATTCTCCAATTGTTAGACTTTCTATTCGGATTGGCTCAATATGTTCTGATTCTCCAATTGTTAGACTTTCTATTCGGATTGGCTCAATATGTTCTGACTCTCCAATTGTTAGACTTTCTATTCGGGTTGGCTCAATATGTTCTGATTCTCCAATTGTTAGACTTTCTATTCGGGTTGGCTCAATATGTTCTGATTCTCCAATTGTTAGACTTTCTATTCGGGTTGGCTCAATATGTTCTGATTCTCCAATTGTTAGACTTTCTATTCGGGTTGGCTCAATATGTTCTGACTCTCCAATTGTTAGTCTATTTGGGTAGGCTTAGTATGTTCTGACTTGTGCATATTTCCTTTCCACAGAATCATCTACCTTTTTTTAAAAGAACACGTTTTGCAATTAATTTTCGAGTAAGTACGTTGTTCTGGTTGAGTTCACCAAGTTAAGGGTTTTTATTGCGCTTCCGTCTGTTTCAGAGTCTTCCACTGTTTGTGAATGGACTGATTTTTTATGCCTCTGAAGGGAGGCCTATTAGTTTTCAACTGTCCGTCTGTTAGTTCGTTCGTCACAACGTTAGCTTTTTGCATGAAGGCACTTTACTCGCGAACCACTGCACCCAGGACCTTCAAGTTCAAACTTCACTTGCTGATAGTACTTATTGAGTACACGACCCTTACTGACTTTGGGGTCACCAGGTCAAAGGTCAAGGCGCTGTAGGGGCATTTCTTTGTCACCATTAATGACAGCTCTTGTTCTCCTTACAGTGAACAATGTTTGATAGATCTTTTCTGATTTTTAGCTCACCAGAGCACAAAGTGCTCAGGGTGAGCTATTGTGATCGCTCACCGTCCGGCGTCAGTCCGGCGTCCGTCCGTCCGTCCACACTTTCCTTTAAACAACATCTCCTCCTAAACCAACAGGCCAATTTTGATGAAACTTCACAGGGATGTTCCTTGGATGGTCTTCTTTAAAATTGTTCAAAGAATTGAATTCCATGCAGAACTCTGGTTGCCATGGCAACAGAAAGGAAAAACTTTAAAATTCTTCTTCTCAAAAACCAGAAGCCCTAGAGCTTAGATATATGGTGTGAAGCATTGCCTAATGGACCTCTACCAAGTTTGTTCAAATCATGACCCCGGGGTCAAAATTGACCCCGCCCTAGGGGTCACTTGATTTTACATAGGAAAATCTTAAAAAATCTTCTTCTCAAAAACCAGAAGCCCTAGAGCTTAGATATTTGACATGTAGCATTGCCTAGTGGACCTCTACTAAAATTGTTCAAATAATGACCCCTCCCCAGGGGTCACTTGATTTTACATAGGAAAATCTTCAAAAAATTTCTAAAAATAAACAGAAGGCCTACAGCTTAGATATTTCACGTGTAGCATTGCCTAGTGGACCTCTACGAAATTTGTTCAAATCATGACATCCGGGATCAAATTGACCCCGCCCAATGGGGTTACTTGATTGTACATAGAAAAACCTTCAAATTTTTCTAAAAATAAACCAGAAGGCCTACAGCTTAGATATTTGACATGTAGCATTGCCTAATGGACCTCTACAAAATCTGTTCAAATCATGACCCCCGGGGTCACTTGATTTTACATAGGAAAATCTTCAAAAATGTTCTAAAAATAAACCAGAAGGCCTACAGCTTAGATATTTCACATATAGCATTGCCTAGTGGACCTCTATAAAATCTGTTCAAATCATGACCCCTGGGGTCAAAATTGACCCCGTCCCAGGGGTCACTTGATTTTACATAGGAAAATCTTCAAAAATTTTCTAAAAATAAACCAAAAGGCCTAGATCTTAGATATTTGACTTGTAGCATTGCCTAGTAGACCTCTACAAAAAAATTTAAAATCATGACCCCCGGGATCAAATTGACCCCGCCCCATGGGGTCACTTGATTTTACATAGGAAAATCTTCAAAAATTTTCTAAAAATAAACCAAACGGCCTAGATCTTAGATATTTGACGTGTAGCATTGCCTAGTAGACTTCTACAAAAAAAATTCAAATCTGGACCCCCCCCAGGGTCAAATTTACCCAGCCCAAGGGGTTACTTGATTGTATATAGGGAAATCTTCATAAATTTGCTAAAAATAAACCAGAAGGCCTAGATCTTAGATATTTGATATGTTACATTGCCTAGTAGACTTCTACAAACTTTGTTCCATTCATGACCCCGGGGTAAACTTGGCCATGCCCCAGGGGTTACTTGATTGTACATCAGAAAATCTTCCAAAAAAATTCTAAAAATCATCAGTTTGACATTTGAAACATGTAGCTCATATTACTCTGGTGAGCGATCCGGGGTCATCATGACCCTCTTGTTAGCATTTATGTGCGTTTCGGTGCAAAATTCATTCATTAAGAATTCTAAATTTCAGCATTTCACTGTGAAGCAATTAATTAACTCTCTTTTCAGCAGATTGTAATCATTAGTATGAAGTTTCAGATATTTAGCCTATTTGATAAACGGCATTGTGTCTGAAATCATTAGTCGTCCACCTCTGATTCATGTGGGGAAATTGGCAGTTACTTGCGGAGAACAGGTTTGTACTTGTACAGAATCCAGGAACACTGGTTAGGTTAACTGCCCGCCGTTATATGACTAATATACTGTTGAAAAACGGCGTTAAACCCAAAACAAACAAACAAACAGATATTTAGCCATTATCTGCATTTAGGTGAGGAATTCATCCAGTTCATTTACATTTGTATATTTTATCAAAACAATTAGATGAGGAATGGATGAACCATTTTGTAAATGTTCCAGAATAGTTTTGTTTATGAATTCAATATTGGATTGCATTTGTTGGCGTTATTATACTGTCAAGGGGGTGGATATGATTATCCGAAGTCATACAACTCTCCCGAAAATGAACATTTTAAAGATATTTATATGTAATGGTAATATCAACCCCATTTTCAATCCACTCCTGTAAACAGTTTTTACTGTCTGACTTTAAAATTATTTTCCATTTTTATCTCACCTGTCACAAAGTGACAAGGTGAGCTTTTGTGATCGTGTGGTGTCCGTCGTCCGTGCGTGCGTGCGTAAACTTTCGCTTGTTACCACTCTAGAGGTCACATTTTTTATGGGATCTTTATGAAAGTTGGTCAGAATGTTCATCTTGATGATATCTAGGTCAAGTTCGAAACTGGGTCACGTGCGGTCAAAAACTAGGTCAGTAGATCTAAAAATAGAAAAACCTTGTGACCTCTCTAGAGGCCATATTTTTCATGAGATCTTCATGAAAATTGGCCAGAATGTTCATCTTGATGATATCTAGGTCAAGTTCGAAACTGGGTCACGTGGAATCAAAAACTAGGTCAGTAGGTCTAAAAATAGAAAAACCTTGTGACCTCTCTAGAGGCCATATTTTTCAATGGATATTCATGAAAATTGGTCAGAATGTTCATCTTGATGATATCTAGGTCAAGTTAGAAACTGGGTCATGTGGGATCAAAAACTAGGTCAGTAGATCTAAAAATAGAAAAACCTTGTGACCTCTCTAGAGGCCATATTTTTCATGAGATCTTCATGAAAATTGGCCAGAATGTTCGGCTTGGTGATATCTAGGTCAAGTTCGAAACTGGGTCATGTGGGGTCAAAAACTAGGTCAGTAGGTCTAAAAATAGTAAAACCTTGTGACCTCTCTAGAGGTCATATTTTTCAATGGATCTTCATGAAAATTGGTGAGAATGTTCAGCTTGATGATATCTAGGTCAAGTTTGAAACTGGGTCACGTGCGGTCAAAAACTAGGTCAGTAGGTCTGAAAATAGAAAAACATTGTGACCTCTCTAGAGGCCATATTTTTCATGGGATCTTTATTAAAATTGGTCAGAATGTTCACCTTGATGATATCTAGGTCAAGTTCTAAACTGGGTCACTTGCGGTCAATAACTAGGTCAGTAGATCTAAAAATAGAAAAACATTGTGACCTCTCTAGAGGCCATATTTTTCAAGAGATCTTCATGAAAATTGGTCAGAATGTTCATCTTGATGATATCTAGGTCAAGTTCGAAACTTGGTCACGTGCGGTCAAAAACTAGGTCAGTAGGTCTAAAAATAGAAAAACCTTTTGATGTCTCTAGAGGCCATATTTCTCAATGGATCTTCATGAAAATTGGTCAGAATGTTCACCTTGATGATATCTAGGTCAAGTTCATAACTGGGTCATGTGCAATCAAAAACTAGGTCAGTAGGTCGAAAAATAGAAAAACCTTGTGACCTCTCTAGAGGCCATATTTTTCATGAGATCTTCATGAAAATTAGTGAGAATGTTCATCTTGATGATATCTAGGTCAAGTTTAAAAGTGGATCACGTGCCTTCTAAAACTAGGTCATTAGGTCAAATAATAGAAAAACCTTGTGACCTCTCTAGAGGTCATATTTTTCAATGGATCTTCATGAAAATTGGTCAGAATTTTTTATCTTGATGATATCTAGGTCACATGTGCTCAAAAACTAGGTCATTATGTCAAATAATAGAAATAACGACGTCATACACAGTTCAACACTGGGTCATGTGGGGATAGGTGAGCGATTCAGGACCTCTTGTTATGTTTTTTTATGAATTTGACAGGCTAGAAAACTTAGAAATTAAAAATTCTCTAAACTTGGGGTCAATTTGGAAGTGTTTTTAAAAATCCTCAGCCTTCAGCTGTGTCATGTTTTCACACCCAATTTTTCCTTTATGAATGATGTATCTGGCTTCTCTAATACATGTACCTAAATTCTCTGGCTTAAATGATGAGTCAATTGTGTTTTTCCAAAATTTCAACTTCAGGATTTCCTGAAACACTTATAACAATACAGACCCTACAGCAAAACAAAGATCAAATAGTACAGATTTGATACTGAGACAATGATTCATATTGTCCTGATCATGAAAATAAAAGCAGGAAAAAAACACTTGACTTATCACTGTTTAAAGGGGAAACCCCCCAATTAATAACTTTACTTAGAAACACTCAAAGGACAATCAATATGATGTGGCCAACCAGTTTGCATCTAAAGCATGAGGGCTGAATTGGCAGTTTGTATCTGCCTCGCCTTCTTGGTATACAACCTCGGCCAGGATGCATAAAAGTGGGCATTATGGGAGGATTATAAGATTGCGCCAGGAATGTGGGCATTAGCCCTGTAACCCAAGCAGCTTGTGGTGGCATTGACGGTAAGGGATTTATACTAGTTATAGCTTTCTTTGGTTCATTGTTAGTAATAATTTCATTCATGCCTAAATTTTTCATTAGTTTTTGCTCTTTTTAACTTGCCTGTCACGTAGTGACAGAGTGAGCTTTTGTGATCGCATTTTGTCTGTCATCTGTCGTCTGGCATCTGTCGTCCGTTCACAATTTCTTGTGAACACAATAGAGACCACATTATGCAATCAATTTTAATCAAACTTGCACACAACTTGTATTGGCATAATATCTCGTTTCTTTTCGAAAAACTGGCCAGATCCCTTAATGGGTTCCAGAGCTATGGCCATTTAAAGGGCCAAAATTTGCTATTTTTGGCTTGAGAACAGGATAGAGACCACATTTTGCAATCCACTTTAACCAAACTTGCACACAACTTGTGATGGCATAATATCTCGTTTCCTTTTGAAAACTGGCCAGATCCCATCATGGGTTCCAAAGTTATGGCCCCTTAAAGGGCCAAAATTTGCTATTTTGGCTTTTGCAGCCATATAGAGACTTCATTTATGGTTTGATTTGATACAAACTTGCAAAATATCTTCAACAACAATAAATCTTGGATTCCTTGAAGAATCTGTCAGATCCAATCATAGGTTCTGGCGTTACGGCCCCTGATTGACCCATGAAAGAGACAAAATTTGTTAATTTTTACCTTGTGAACACGATATAAGTGACATTTTATATTTGATTTTAACCACACTTACACACAACTTAAGTCACAATAAGATCTCAGTTCCTTTCGAAAACCGGCTAGATTCTTTCATTGGTTCTGGAGTTACTGCCCCTGAAAGGCACCAGAATTTTCTAATTCTCCAGTTCACTTCCTATTTTTTCACTTTTAAACTTCTTGACCACTGTTTTAATGATGCTTTTAGATTCTCCACCATGTTTGGAATATAGATGTAACAGTGTTTTTTATTTATTATTTTTATTTACGAAGAAATATAGTATTAAATTTTGTGTTCTGTTGTTACAACACATGTATTAGTTTTTGCTTAGTACTTGAAGAGAGAGCATGATTCCTATCAGTAAGGAATAATGTTCTTAAATAGTTCTAAAAGTTGATCGAGTAAAACTAGGAAAGAGAATCAATGTTGCCTGCTTGGGGTCCATATATATATAACAACTGACGATGTCTATGTTAGACCTTCAGAACTATTGTATGTTTCTTGTACCTTGACAGTAATTTGTAAAACACCTAATTATCTCTGCATAAAGAGTTAATGTAATTTACAATTAAGTGAAATTGTACTTTTTGTTGAAATATCATATCTCTAATCATGTAATAATATAAGGATGCTACAAACAAAGCAAGTTTGGTATGATTCTGACCAGTAGTTTCTGAACAGTACATGTTTAAGTAAAAATGTTTAAAACAAGGCAGTCAGTAACACCGGTGGATGCTCCCGAAGCAAATATCCAAAAAGGGGGCCATTTAAAAAGGAAAAAGAAAGAGTTATGGTTTTTAGTTACTACACTCCATCTCAATGTGTTCTATAAGAATTTAAAGTTTGAAGAAAGTATCTCTTAAAGTTAATGAGAGATGCTCTGGACAAAGTTTTTAACACAAAGGGAGGAAATTAAAACCATTAGGCCAGCCAAACTCCTATGCAGTGATCTCCCTGCCAACAAAAATTTTTTATCTAAAATTCAGCTATGTGGACTTTTTTTAGTTATATAATTATTTAGTTGTTTTTTTCCCCAGTGTTTTCGAAGTTTACCTTCTTTAAGCATAGGCGAATGTTCCATAATAGAAAAAAATAACGATTCTGAAAGAAAATGGGTATTTATTTACACGACTGGTTAGTATCCTGAAACGAAACTGAAAGTAAACAAACGAGTATGTCGAAGTTAATCTTTTGACGCAGTTCACGATTATAATGCTGCCATGTACCCCAAGCTGAAACAGATAGAGGCTTTTGAATATTTTCCTGCTGGCCAAGATATGCCATTGTCAATTTACCAAAAGATTAATATGTAAGTTTATTTTTATACGATCACCACGTGATGAACAATGGTCATGTGAATTTTGTGTTGGCAGTGATCAATGAGCGAAGCGGCAAGGAGGATCACTGCGTAGGAGTTTGGAGGCCAACTACAGTTATGGTTCTTAGTTACTGCACTTCCTCTCACTGACCTCTATAAATGTGTGAAGTAATGAGTCAATCATTTTTAAACACAAGCTTTGCGACTTAGTGGACCACTCAACAGCAATAAGAGTCAGAAATCTTTTTACCTTTTTTCTTTGAATGACATCAGCTCTCCTCAAGCAATAAGTGCCTTTAAAACCCGCTCTTCTAGCGAGGTCAAAGCCGAGTTTTGAGGCTACACAGACACTTTAGTTCATTATCCTCATTCCTGCCACAAAGGTATATGGTGGCATCAACAACAACATCAAAGAAGATGCATGTTTAGGCAAAGATCTCTCAGTCGTTTCTTGCATTCAAATAGCAAACATGCTGCTAATCGCATTTGATAGGAAGCTTTTCTTCCACAACGCAGCTTGTGATCTACTGATTTTGACAGCCAAACATACCCAAGATATCTTCCTTTGCACAATCACTTAATTCATCTTTTCTATCTTATGAAATACTGTCCAAATTAAAGTCTTCTTTCTGTATCACATTAAGTTCATAGTCACTTGAATACAAGATGTCACTTAGTATTTCTGCCAATTCTCTTGTTAATTACTTACTTGAATGTAAATCTGATTACATTTTATCTTAGATTACACAAAATATTGGTGACAAACTGGTACAAAATATATACAAACAGGCAATAGAGTTTATACTGCTGAAAGTACAAATAGTACCAGTAATTTTTAAACCACCTTGCGCAACCATACTTGGATCAAAGCATTAAAAAGAGGAATACCTTTTTGAACATGTCTTGAAAACAGTTCTGCAATGTATGCAGTGACATAGAATGTTTCAAGTTGTTTAACCATATGAACCCAGAGTTCCTCAGCAAAGGTGATCCTTTGTACTGAAATACCAACACATGTCCAAACAACAAAACTCACACCATTTCCTGCCTGTGATACCCATTTGACCTTGCACCTGAAAGTGATAGTTATGATTTCTCTTCAGTGACACTTTCCAATCTGAAGGTTCACAGAAAAATCATTTATCAGTGGCACATTCGTTTGGTGTTTTCATTCTCGATTTCATTGCTGCCGGGCACTTTATCTCAACAAGTCCTAACTGCAAATCACAGTGAGTGCAGTAAACAACCCCATGAGAAATCCACATTCCTTCACAATAAGTCCTTTGTGTCCATTATTGTTCACAAACTTGGTGTACATTTTCCTTGCTGGTTTCTCATGAGTTTTTCCATATCTCGTATTTGTATTTTGGAAGTCTGTATATAAAATGCTTTTTGGTAAGTTGTCTGGCTCAGTACTACCTTTATGCTTAACCACTTGTCTGAATACTGAGGACATACCTTGTCCTCTCTTTTCTTGCATCGGTCCATTTACTTGAATTTTGTCCCCGGCTCAATGTTTCAATCAAGTGGCATTGTTTTGGTGTAACTTTTTTTGTGATGCCTTCAAAATACCCTCCCCCCCCCCCCCCCCTCCAGCCTAAATACCTTTTTACATTTTTATGCCCCCCCTTTGGGGGGGGGGGGGGGGGGCATATAGATTTGCTCTTGTCCATCCGTCCTTCCGTCCAACTGTCCGTCCGTCCTTCCGAAAATGTTGTGTCGCGCGTAGCTCTGAAAGTATTTGACATAGAGTCACAAAACTTTACAGGAATGTTGGTCAGCATGTGTAGTTGTGCACCTGGGGTTTCGATTCCGGATTCATTCAGTCATGTAGAAGTTATGGCCCCTGACTTTGTAAAAATTGGTCATTTTAATGTTGTGTCGTGCCTAGCTCCAAAAGTATATGACCTAGAGTCACAAAACTTTACAGGCATGTTGGTCAGCATGTGCAGTTGTGCACCTGGGGTTTCGCGTCCGGATTCATCCAGTCATGTAGGAGTTATGGCCCCTGACTTAGTAAAAAATTGGTCATTTTAATGTTGTGTCGCGCATAGCTCCAAAAGTATTTGACCTAGAATCACCAAAGTTTACAGGAATGTTGGTCAGCATGTGTAGTTGTGCACCTGGGGTTTCGCGTCCGGATTCATCCAGTCATGTAGGAGTTATGGCCCCTGACTTACTAAAAAATTTGTCATTTTAATGTTGTGTCGCGCATAGCTCCAAAAGTATTTGACCTAGAATCACCAAAGTTTACAGGAATGTTGGTCAGCATGTGTAGTTGTGCACCTGGGGTTTCGCGTCCGCATTCATTCAGTCCTGTAGAAGTTATGGCCCCTGACTTTGTAAAAATTGGTCATTTTAATGTTGTGTCGTGCCTAGCTCCAAAAGTATATGACCTAGAGTCACAAAACTTTACAGGCATGTTGGTCAGCATGTGTAGTTGTGCACCTGGGGTTTCGCGTCCGGATTCATCCAGTCATGTAGGAGTTATGGCCCCTGACTTACTAAAAAATTCGTCATTTTAATGTTGTGTCGCACATAGCTCCAAAAGTATTTGACCTAGAATCACCAAAGTTTACAGGAATGTTGGTCAGCATGTGTAGTTGTGCACCTGGGGTTTCGCGTCCGCATTCATTCAGTCATGTAGAAGTTATGGCCCCTGACTTTGTAAACATTGGTCATTTTAATGTTGTGTCATGCCTAGCTGCAAAAGTATATGACCTAGAGTCACAAAACTTTACAGGCATGTTGGTCAGCATGTGTAGTTGTACACCTGGGGTTTCGCGTCCGGATTCATCCAGTCATGTAGGAGTTATGGCCCCTGACTTAGTAAAAAATTGGTCATTTTAATGTTGTGTCGCGCATAGCTCCAAAAGTATTTGACCTAGAATCACCAAAGTTTACAGGAATGTTGGTCAGCATGTGTAGTTGTGCACCTGGGGTTTCGCGTCCGGATTCATTCAGTATTGTAGGAGTTCTGGCCCCTGACCTGGGAAAAAATTGTCATTTTAATGTCATGTAGTGGGGGCATCTGTGTCCCATGGACACATTTCTAGTTCACTTTGGAGATCCACTCAATCCATGTATGTGAATGCATGGTTGGCAGTTTCAGCTCTTGAGTTAAAGGGACTTCAAAGTTCTGTAACCAGCCTACATTTAAGGAATCAGCTAGCAGTCTCTCTAAATCGATCAACATAAACTGTACAAAGCTTGAAATAGAAATGGCTTTTAAGTACTTCTTCTCATGAACCACTTGGTGGATATGCAGCAAACTTGATTTGTAACATCATTATAAAGTCCTTTAAGAAATATATTTTTGGGTCTGCTACAGTTAAAAATAGAAATACATTGAACTTACTTCTGTTCATTAACTCCTGGATTGGTCTTCATCAAACCTTGTCTGGAGCATCATTATAAAGTACTTTACCATGTTTGTTCAGTTTGTGGCACTTGGTCCCTTTTAGGGACAACTAGAGCTTAAAATAGAAATACTTTTAAAGTACTTATTCTCATGAACCACTTTATAAATCTTCATTAAACTTGGACTGTAACATCATTATAAGGTGATATGCCAACTTTGATTAAAAGGGGGCACCTTGGCCCTTTTAAAGGCCACTAGAGTTAAAATAGAAATAAATTTGAATGATTTCTTCTGATGGTTATGCGTTTTAGTTGCCTGACAGCAAATTATAGGAAAAAATCTTTTAATAAGTTTTGTTTGAATGAACAGCTTAAAGGATTTTCACCAAACCTAGTTTTTAGTTCAATTTAATGAAAAATTAGAGTTACAAAATTTAACAAAAAACAAGGGAAATTCTATGAAGTTTATGAAAAAATTTGGCTGTGACAGAAGAAGAAATTGGACTAAAGCTGTTGAGTAATCGGGTTCAGCTGTAACTGTCAATGGAACTAATTATGGTTCCTCTGTGTAATACTGCACTGATTCAGGGACTCTACACTTTCTGAACTGGACAACAGTAATGTCTTTTCTAGGGCTGTTTGTTTACTTTGCGTGGTAGGCATTTTGAGTTCTTCTTGTAGTTCTTCCTCACTTTTGCTTAAGTCAAAAGCAGAAATCTCAACAAACTGTTCCGTGAAAGAGACTGGCTTGGAGGTCAAGGTTTAATAATGGTCATCATCTTCAAGAATGACACTGCAAACGACAGGCGGTGTTGATTCTTTTTCATCACATATCTTGCTGTAGTTTTGACAGGCGTTATTTACTAGTTTTTAGCTCATCTGAGCACGAGGTGCTCATGTTGAGGTATTGTGATCACGATGTGTCCGTCGTCCGTCCGTGCGTCAAGTCGTCCGTCTACAACATTTGTGTTTAAACGACATCTCCTCCAAAACCACTGAATGGATTTTGATGAAACTTGACCGTGATGTTCCTTGGATGGTCCTCTACCAAAGTTGTTCAAACGGTTCCGCTTGGTTGCACATAGGGGCTGCCAGAGCTAAAATTAGGAAAAATTTTAAACGACATCTCCTTCTAAACTGATGGTCCGATTTTAAAATAATTTCACACAAATGATCCTTCTGCTACCCTCTACCAAGATTGTTCAAATTATACCGATTCGTCAAAAAACATGGCCGCCAGAGGGCGTGGTCACTATATGTATATAGAGGAAATTTTAAAAATCTTCTTGTATGAAACTGCTTGTCCGATTTTAGAATAATTTTACACATAAGGTCCTTGTGTGACCCTCTACCGAGATTGTTCAAGTTAATTTGATTCGTCAAAAAACATGGCCGCCAGAGGGCGTGGTCACTTTTCCCTATATGTATATAGTGGAAACTTTAAAATCTTCTTGTGTGAAACTGCTGGCCCAATTTTAGAATAATTTTACACAAATGGTCATTGTGTGACCCTCTACCAAGATTGTTCAACTTATACCGATTCGTCAAAAAAACGTGGCCACCAGAGGGCACAGTCACTTTTCCCAATATGTATATAGTGGAAACTTTAAAAATCTTCTTGTATGAAACTGCTTGTCCGATTTTAGAATAATTTTACTCAAATGGTCTTTGTGTGACACTCTACCAAGATTGTTCAAATTATTTATCATGGCTGCCAGAGGGCATGGTCACTTTTCCCTATATGTATATAGTGGAAACTTTAAAAATCTTTTTTGTGTGAAACTGCTGGCCCGATTTTAAAATAATTTTGCACAAATGGTTCTAATGTGTGACCCTCTACCAAGATTATTCAAATTTTTAGGATTCGTCAAAAAACATGGCTGCCAGGGGTGTGGTCACTTTTTATGCCCCCGGCATCTACTGATGCGGGAGGCATATAGTGATTGTCCTGTCTGTTCATCAGTCGTCAGTCCGTACGAGGTTAACCAAATGGGACTGTTTCATCTAGCATCAATACCCCTCACTAGAATGACTTGATACTAATGCAGATGTAACCTGTAACCATTCCTCATCTTCAGACATCACCTGACCTCAGTTTGACCTTGACCTCGTTTTGGACTTAGGTTGCTTTGTATGGGCCATTTCTTGGTTAACCAAATGGGACCGTTTCGTCTAGCATCAATACTGCTTACAAGAATGAATTGATACTAATACAGATGTAACAATAAGGTGAAAATCTATCGACAAGGATGCCACCGGTGGGGGGGGGGGGGGGGGCATCAAGTGTTTATTGAACACAGCTCCTTGTCTTCTCTGAATCAATAATAGCTAGAGCCTTGATATTTGGCATGTGATATCAGATTTGTAATGTCTACCATAATTGTTCAAATTATTGCCCTAGGTTCAAAAGTGTGTGTGACATGTATATAATATAGGCTAACATAGAGTAAACCTAACTCTGTACTTATACAAACACACTTGAAGCCTTGTACACAGGTGAGCGCTTTAGGGTCAATGACCCTCTTGTTAGCTCACCTAAGCCAAAGGTTCAGGGTGAGATATTGTGATCACTGTCCGTCCACACTTTCCTTTAAACAACATCTCCTCCTAAACCATTAGCCAATTTTGATGAAACTTCACAGGGATGATCCTTGGATGGGCTTCTTTAAAAATTGTTCAAAGAATTGAATTCCATACAGAACTCTGATTGCCATGGCAACCAAAAGGAAAAACTTTAAAAATCTTCTTGTCCAAAATCGCAAAGCCTAGGGCTTTGATATTTGTTTTGTAGCATCATCTAGTGGATCTCTACCAAGATTATTCAAATTATCCCCCTAGGGTCAAATACGGCCCCGCCCCGGGGGCCACATGGTTTATATAGACTAATATAGGGAAAACTTTGAAAATCTACTTGTCCAAAACCATAAGGCCTAGGGCTTTGATATTTAGTATGTTGCATCATCTAGTGGGCCTCTACAAAGTTTGTTCAAATTATCCCCCTAGGGTCAAATATGGCCTCGCACCGGGGGTCACATGGTTTATATAGACTTATATAGGGAAAAACTTTGAAAATCTTCTTGTCCAAAACCATAAGGCCTAGGACTTTGATATTTATTATGTAGCATCATATATTGGGCCTCTAACAAGATTGTTAAATGATCCCCCTAGGATGAAATATGGCCCCCTGGGGGCGGGGTCACATGGTTTATATAGACTTGTATAGGAAAAATTTTTAAAAATCTTGTCTGAAACCACATGACCTAGGCTTTTGATATTTGGTATGTAGCATTGCCTTGTGGTCCTCTACAGGATTCTTCAAATTATTCCCCTGGGGTGAAAAGAGGCCCTGCCACAGGGTTCCCTAGTTTTACATAGACATTTATAAGAAAAAAACTTTAAAAATCTTCTTGCCTGAAACTGCAAGGCCTATGCTTTTGATATTTGGTATGTTGCATTGCCTAGTGGATTACTATCAAAATTGTTCAAATTATGCCCCAGGGGCGAAAGAGGCCCTGCCCTGGGGGTCTCTAGTTTTACATAGACATACGAAAAAAACTTTAAAAATCTTCTTGTCTGAAAGTTCAAGGCCTATGATATTTTGTATGTATCATTGCCGTGTTGATCTCTAATAAGTTTGTGCGAATTATGCCCCTGGGGTGGAAAGAGGCCCCGCCCCAGGGGTCACTTGATATAGGAGTATTATAGGAAAAAACACTTCAAAAATTATCAGATCATATTTCCCAGACTGTTCAATTATAATTACCTGATGACCCCAAGTGATAAGGGTCACCCGACTGTGACCTTCCCATGCAAAAACAGGGCCTTTGCAGAATATACTTTTTATCTTTGCCAAATATTTGCCATAACCTTTGCAGAACAGTTGCAGCACATGATTGCTGAATATATTCCACAGACGAGTAGAAATGGAACGAAACGTGCAACTATTCTGCAAAGCTTTTGCAAATATATACGTACGCACACAGAATGCAAATACTTCGCAAACAATTTACAATTCGCAGCTGAAACTTCGGCAAATAAATCGCAAAGTGATAGCAAAGTAATCACAAAGTGATAGCAAAGCAATCGCAAAGTGATAGCAAAGTATTTGCAACTTGCATGCAAATAATACGCAAAGTATTCGCAAATACGTAACAAATAGCAAAAAATAAATTTCCGAGGTTCAATTTAGAAAAGGACTTTGTTTAATATCTGAAAAACAGATGTAAATTCACAAAACCATTTGCAGTTTAAATAACTATTAAAAATCAATCATTGTAGTGATCATTCAGTAACAATAATTAAAATCATGTAATAATGTAAGTTTTAACAATTGCTTCAGTAAAAAGTGTTTTATATAACTATCATTGATTAATATTACATTTCCACATGCTGCAATATTCTCTAGTTCTTGGAAGTCTTATTGCTTAACAACATGGTATTGCATTATCCTTATTCAACAAAGTTTATATCCAGAAATAATAATTAGAATATAATAATCTGTTTAACACAAGTTTGCATCACCAAAATATTTCTACTAACTGATGTGTAAACATTTCCTCACAATATTTTAAAAAATCCTGCCATTTGAATATAGACCAATCAGAAAACAGAATTGTTAATTACTTCCTGTACCTAGAGTCTACCAGGAAAGCAAATTCATCTATGTTAACTATTTGCAAATGCTTTGCTCTTTCATTTGTGTACAAAGTGTTTATTTGCAATACCTTTGCTAACTAAATGAGCTAAGTGTTTGTTTGCAGATGCTTTGCTGTCTGCTAATTTAATAAAGTATTTGTTTGCAAAACCTTTGCAGTCTGTAATTTATCTAAGTGTTTATTTGCAAACCATTTGCTTCAGTGTGATACGTTTTGCAGACTGTTTGCAAAAGTCTGACGCAAATACTTTGCAATCACTTGGAATATAGTTTCTGAGAAAACAAATATTTAAGATATATTCTGCAAATACATGACAAAGGGTTAAATGTGTATGGGCTTGACCTACTGACCTACTTTCTTGTTTTTTAAGATACAGCCTTGAAATTTGGATGACATATACAGTCTTGCACACCGATCTTAAAACTGACTTTCAGTGACCATGAATTTGACCTACTGACCTACTTTCTTGTTTTTTAAGATACAGCCTTGAAATTTGGATGACATTTACAGTTTTGCACACTTATCTCAGAACTGACTTTCAGTGGTCATGAATATGACCTACTGACCTACTTTATTAGCTCACCTGTCACATAGTGACAAGGTGAGCTTTTGTGATCACCCTTCGTCCGTCGTCCGTCGTCAGTCCGTCCGTGCGTGCGTGCGTCCGTCCGTCCGTCCGTCAACAATTTCTTGTCTGCACGATAGTGGTTTCATTTATGATTTTATTTTAACCAAACTTGCACACAACTTGTATCACCATAAGGTCACGGTTCCTTTCTTGAACTGGCCAGATCCCATTATGGGTTCCAGAGTTATGGCCCCTGAAAGGGCCAAAATTAGCTATTTTGACCTTGTCTGCACAATAGCAGCTTTATTTATGATTTGATTTTTACCAAACTGGCACACAGCTTGTATCACCATAAGATCTTGGTTCCTTTCTTGAACTGGCCAGATTCCATTATGGGTTCTAGAGTTATGGCCCCTGAAAGGGCCAGAATTAGCTATTTTGACATTGTCTGCACAATAGCAGCTTCATTTATGATTTGAATTTAATCAAACTTGCACAAAACTTGTGTCACCATAAGATCTCGGTTCCTTTCTTGAACCGGCCAGATCCCATAATGGGTTCCACAGTTATGGCCCCTGAAAGGGCCAAAATTAGTTATTTTGACCTTGACTGCACAATAGCAGCTTCATTTATGATTTGATTTTAACCAAAGTTGCACACAACTTGTATCACCACAAGATCTTGCTTCCTTTCTTCAACTGGCCAGATTCTATCATGGGTTCCAGAGTTATGGCCCCTTAAAGGTCCAAAATTGGCTATTTTGGCTTTTGCAGCCATATAGAGACTTCATTTATGGTTTTATTTGATACAAACTTTTAAAATGTCTTCAACAACAGTAAGTCTTGGATTCCGTGACAAATCAGATCCAATCATAGGTTCCAGAGTTATTTTATATCTGATTACCTCCCCTGATTGTAATCAAAATTGATTTATATCAGTTAGTACTTATAGGACTTATTTGAAATTTCATTATTGTTATTAGTTGGACTGAGACAATCAGGGTAGATAACTATGAACTGATTTTATGTCAAATTACCTCCCTTTATTTCAAATTGAAATGGGTATATCTCCATAACTAATGAAGATACTGATCTGAAATTTCATTTATGTCAACAGATTTATTTGGCAGATCCTTCTTTTGTTCACTTACAATTTTTATTTTTTTAATTACTTCCCTTTTACGTTACTATAAATAGCTTATTTTTAGTAACTTTTTTATTATTGGCCGTAGGGAAAAACTGAGACCACTTTTCTGTGGTACAACATGGATGGTACCTCCAATTTTTAGGTGTATTTTGACATATCTATACCTTGTAAGAATTTTTTTTTCTTTTTGGTTAAATTTCTTCGCTTTGTTGTTCCTGTCCTTTGGACTTAGATATTTTTTCTGAGGACCTTCTTGTCCTCAAGTGCAATGATAACAGGTGAGCGATATAGGGCCATCATGGCCCTCTTGTTGTTTTTGAAGCTTAAGCAAAGAAATTTGTTCAAGCAAGCAACTTAACTCAGATGAGCGATATAGGGCCAACATGGCCCTCTTGTTTTTACTGAAGCAGTTAGATGTGGTTCTGTACAGGATATCGTAATCTATAATTAGACAATTCCACTCTCTCAAGTGTTTTTGTACCTCTAGCGGTTCTTTGTGGAGTGCTTCCTCCCTGGGGTGAAAATGACTTCTAACAATGTCACAGACTCTGACCAATAATGTATCCTGAGTTTGGGCTACTTTTGAATCGATAGAATGCAGTGAATGCAGTTCCGGATTTAACTATTAGGCCCAAACAAGGCAGAGCTCGGCTGATACACTTTCTACAAGATCAACTGTTTTTACAATTTAAAAAGAAAAATATTCTAATTCTACAAATCTCTGATATCGTGGTAATTCCACATCACCACAAAATTATGAAAGTCTTGTATAACAAAGTCATATGTACCACATTAAAGGCGAAAATTGTAGAAATAAGAATGTATTATTATTTTTATTATTATATACCACATTTATATAGCACTCTTTTCATATAAAAATATGTTCAAAAGTGCTTTACATAAAAACACGATACAAAAGCGTAAAAAAATTAACTGACCTGTCAAAGACCCAATTAGACTAGAATAGAACAAAAGATATCCTACATTTTGACTGTTAGATTTGGCCTCATGCCTCCAACTGGAATAGAGGGTAATATCATTTCAAGAAATGATTTGTCCAGTAAAAAATAACAAGCAATATTTACAACTTTATAGCTGTGCTTTGAGGAGCTTCTCTCATCTTTTTCAAGACGCATCAAAATCATCTAAAATGTATGGCAACAGAAGTTACTCATATTTACTTTCTTACAACTTTGTCTGCTTAAAATCTGAAGGACAAAACAAAAAGATTAACCTTTTTATAATGTCACCAATACATTCTTACCAGTTTGTTCAGTGTTCATCAGCTTGTTCACCAGCTGAACCATCAGAATCTTCAGAGTTCGTTTCCGTTGATGGTTGAAACTTTCTCTTTTTCTTTCCTAATAAAACAATGATATAGGTCATACCTCACACACTGTCATGTCGAGCAAACTTGTTACCTTACAGACTTTATTAGATATTGCGAACTTACACAATATTGCAAAATTTCTTAAATTTTAACCAAGGGAAAATATGTGTTATTACAATATGTGTATTACCTAAGCCTTCAATGTGCAATAGGCTGCATCAGTTTTACACTAACATTTACATTTTCAAGTACATCATCTAGGTTTACTTTGTTACTGATCCTGCTCTGCGTTTTCCTCCTACTTTCAGTACAGACTGTTTATTGTGTCTCTCAATTGATGCTGAAATGGCATCTGCTAGATGTTCAGCTTCTGTATTCCTAGCTTGTTCAATTTGTGTGTAGTAAGGCAGCTGATGTACAGGAGTTAGATTTGGCTCTTGTTCTTGAATCAAAAGGTAGTCTTTCCATCAGTCCACATGTTCTTCATACAACCTTCCATTCTGGCTTCACTTTGATAATCCATTACTCATTTTTTCAGACTTCCATTTTTACAACGACTATTCGAAGAATAGGGGAGCTATCCTACTTGCCTTGGCGTTGCCATTAGCGTGAGCGTCACACAAATGTTAAAGTTTGCGTACCACCCCAAATATTTTCAAAGTCCATTGAGATAATGCTTTCATATTTTGCATACTTGTTTACCATCAAGACCCCAGTCTGTAAAAAGGAGGAGGCAACTCTATCAAGCATTTTGACTGAATTATGGCCCCTTTTCGACTTAGAACATGCTTATTGTAATGTTTAAGTTTTACTCATAGCTTATATTATACTATCAAGCACTGAGAATAGTTGAGCATGCTGACTTAGAATATGCTTATTGTAATGTTAGAATATGCTTATTGTAATGTTAAAGTTTGCATACCACCCCAAATATTTTCAAAGTCCATTGAGATATTGCTTTGATATTTTGCGTACTTGTTTACCTTCATGACCCCAGTCTGTAAAAAGGAGGAGGCAACTCTATCAAGCTCTATCAAGCATTTTGACTGAATTATGGCCTCTTCGACTTAGAATATGCTTATTGTAATAAAGTTTGCATACCACCCCAAATATTTTCAAAGTCTATTGAGATATTGCTTTCATATTTTGCATACTTGTTTACCATCATGACCCCAGTCTGTAAAAAGGGGGCAACTCTATCAAGCATTTTGACTGAATTATGGCCCCTTTTTGGCTTAGAACATGCTTATTGTAATGTTTAAGTTTTACTCATAGCTTATATTATACTATCAAGCACTGAGAATAGTTGAGGGTGCTGTCAACTGACAGCTCTTGTCAGATTTATTGCCACTTGTATCAGGGTCAAGCCATCTGGTATTTGGTCATGGAAGTCCAATGTCTTGAGAGGTTAAAGTTGTAAAGCTTTTTAAGCCTGTTTGTACACTCTTATCTTACAAGAAGATGAAATGAATATTTTAAATCAATAAATTCAAAAGATAAATGAACTTTTTGTTAATTTTCCCCAAATTCAGCAACATGTAATTTAATGATACCATGTTGAAACCTAGCATAATCTAAAGGATCCATTGGCTGGAGTCATGAAATAAAAGACATAATTATGCCAAAACCCTATCAATTTTAGTGTGGATTGTATTCCAAATTGTGGCGATATTCCATTTTGTTGGGAGGGGAAGCAGGGTACTATTTTTCCTTAATACATATACTACTATTGTCTCCATCTGGCAATTTTACAGATTCCAGAAGATGATTTAAATATTCCTGTAGTTAAAGTTCTTCTAATTTCTGCAGTCTTTTTCATTCAATTTCTTCAATGAATCTTTAACTTCTGTCATCTCATTCTTTCCTGGTTTGACTAGATTTGCATGGTATCTTCCTTTCATCATCTTCAACTTTCATCTCAGCCTCTGTCTTGCTTATTTCTATTTTTTAACCTGTTTTCATATTTGTATGCATGTAGCAAGTTGCTTAACCTTCTTCCTCAATCCTTGATATAAAATTCCTGTTGGTATCTGTTTGGTTTATCCCTTTAAGTAAAACTGCCTTGTTGAAATAATTTTCCAATCGAGAAGCAAAACTAGTTACTGACTCTTGTGGATGCTGCGTACAGCTATAAAATTTCCTTATAAATGATTCTGTTGTTTCTGAATTTTCTTATGTGCCTTCCCAGGAGTCAAACAGTTGTGTATCGTACTGCGGCTGCCTGTCAAGTGTGTAAACTCACAACAGATTATTTTAGTTCCACAAACTTTTCATAAATATGGCCTTTATGCTCAGAATGCCACATGATTTCCGTAAGGTGGCCTTCAAACTGATCGGACTTTGTGCCTACAATCCTTCTAAAATGACTTTTGCATGTTTCCTGGCACCCTCGATTTTGTTCATATTAACGCTTATAATCTGTCCTATGACTGTGTTACTATCAAAGCTTTTGACTTGAAACTTAAAATGGTTATTTACTATCAAAGTCTACACCAGGAGAAACAATCCCCATAACTCTATTTTGAATTTTGACAGAATTATGCCCCTTTTTAACTCAGACATTTTGGTTAAAGTATTTGATAGTCAAATATCTCTGTTACTATCAAAGCTGTTGACTTGAAACTTAAAATACTTATTAACTATCAAAGTCTACACCAGGGAAAACAATCCCCATAACTCTGATTTGAATTTTGACAGAATTATGCCCCTTTTTAACTTAGAATTAAAAAAAAAACAATTGATAAAGTCAAATATCTCTGTTACTATTAAAGCTTTTTATTTGAAACACAAAATAGTTGTTTACAATCAAAGTCTACACCAGGAGACACAATTCCCATAACTCTGTTTGAATTTTAACAGAATTATGCCCCTTTTTAACTTAGTATTTTTGTTTAAAGATTTCGATAAAGTCAAATATTTCTGTTACTATCAAAGCTTTTGACTTGAAAGTGAAAATGCTTTTTTACCATCACAGTCTACACCAGGAGACACAATCCCCATAACTCTGATTTGAATTTTGACAGAATTATGCCCCTTTTTAACTTAGAATGTTTTGTTAAAAGTCAAATATTTCTGTTACTATTAAAGCTTTTGACTTGAAACTCTAAATAGTTATATACTATCAAAGTCTGTGCCAGGAAACACAATTCCCATAACTCTGATTATAACTTTGACAGAGTTATGTCCCTTTTTACCTTGGAATTTTTTTACTGGCAAAGCTCTAATTCAGAGTCAAGCACTGAGAAAAGTCGAGCGCGCTGTCTTACGGACAGCTCTTGTTAAGGTTAAAGTTTTTCAGCAACCTTTGTTTTGCTGTCATACCTTTGTTACTATTGCTTATATCTTACTGTAAGTTCGCATAAACATTGTCCAGCAAACAAAGTATGTGCAGGGGCTGGGCCCATTATACCCAAGGTCAAGGTCACAAAGTTGTTATACTTGGAATTATTTTCATGTTAAATTTTTTCGAAAGCTTTGTTTATAGACATTTCTTTGGTACTTTAAAAGATTATGACTTGAAATTAAAAATATTTCTTTATAATCATCATCTGTATGTGTGGTTACAATCCCCATAACTCTTTTTGTATTTTTGACAGAATTATGCCCCTTTCATACTAAAGTTTTTTGGCAATGATATAACTTTAGTACAATATAAGATAAAGACTTGAACCTTATAATGTATCTTTATCATCATCATCTGCGTGTGTGGTAAACAATCCCCATAACTCTGATTTGTATTTTTGACCAAATTATGCCCCTTCCATACTAAAATGTTTTGACAAACTTCGTTTTCTGGACATAACTTTGGTACTATACAAGATAATGACTTGAACCTTAAGATATATCTTTACCATCATCATCTGCATATGTGGTAACAATCCCAATAACTCTGTGTTCTTGACTGAATTATGCCTCTTTGGTGTATTTGGTGTATCTTCCTTTTAAAGTAGAAGTCTCTTATTGAGACATATATTCATTTTATTGTCAAATCGCCAAATAGTGGTGTGCACTGTCATACGGACAGCTCTTGTTTTGTAATATGCAGACCAGTCATCAACTTTAAATTGTTCAGCCTGGTTTCACATGGCGTTTGGTGACAGGATACAGAATTACTGTGTTAGTCTTTCTGTCTACATGTCCAAATACACAAATCTTCAAGCCCTTGTTGGGGTTGCCGCAATGGAACTTTACTTAACAGCCAAATAGAGATTCGTTGATTTCAGTTTCGCCTGCTAGAATTTTGTTCCGCATGTGTCTGTGGAAATATTCCTTAAAAAGGTCCCAAATGTAGCTAGCCCAGTTAGCGGCCTTAGTGCCATACACTGTGCCACTGACATTTGAGCACTGCAGTAACGACTGCTTATCCAAGTCAGTCTTAATGAATACAATCGCATCCTGTATTTTTATGTTGATCTTTTGAAAAATGGCATTAAACGCAAAACAAACAAACAAACAATATTGATCTTTTCGAAAATTGAGTTCGTTCGGAGTGACCATTGGTGGTTCCTATTGCTATAACATCGAAAAATTTGTCAACCATTCTGCTCTTTCGTGGTCTTCATATGCATTAAGTCACCACATTTATTGCACCAAATACTCCTAGCTAAGAGGCATTCTTTTAACCATTCAAGCACCGTTGCAGTTGGAAGCAGGAACAATCAGAAAAAGTTTGATGAGTTAGTTCAATCAATTACAGGTATTTAATATGGGTTGCAGTTTCTTTCTCGATAATTTCCGTCACTTTTCCTTAAACTAGATTTGTCAGACTAAGATTCGTCAGTTGTAAATCTATCAATGTATGATTGGTTTTCATTTTATCAGTTTGTAGTGAATTCATATTAATATTTCATATACATTAAGCATGATGAGCAGAGCACAATACTTCCTCCCCGGGTTCTTATATGTCATGTATTCCTTTGGATCACTCAACAATAAATGTTAGTAAAGGTTGCGAAGTTAGTAAGTCTTTATTTAACGAAGCTTACGCAGTTTGTTTCCCGATCTTCCATGTGGGCCTCAACATGTACACAACATATATACAGTCAACATAATACACAACATATATACAGTGAACCAGTACAAAACATTATTGTAAGATGAGCAGTACTCAAATTGTCATAAAATCAACATGAAAAATTTGCAAGTTATATGCGGACAATAAGCCTATTTTGTTTGTGTTGTCAAGAGTAATTCTTTAGGTGTTGATAAGTCACTTAGCAAAAAGCCATCATAAGCTATGATGGCAACTGATCACAGCACTCACAAAGTTAAAGAACACCAAAGGATCATGTGATCTGCTTGTCACTGATACAACCAGCCCACATGTCAGAAACAAAAGTTATTAATCCAGATGGACTTCCAATTAAGGCTTTGTTTGTCAAATGAAGTTTGTAGTGAGAATACATTAAAGACTTGTTTATTAATGATTGGGGTGTCTCGGTAAAAAAAAATCTGAACAGTCAGTAAAAACTTGGGTACTTGGATGTGCTGACTGAAACTTACTCGGCATGGTATTTTCAATCACAGTTTTGGTAGGCCAGGGACCAGTTGTTTGAAACTTTAACAGGGGATTAAGCTAACGGTTGATTAACTTTTAGGGTTAGTTTTCAACATTTTAGAAGACTTAGAAAAACAAATGTATGAGTTAAGAATTATGAAATTTGAAAATTCTTTACAATAAAATCAAAACATCATATTAGTGTTTCCCACTAAGACTAGTGTTAAGAATCAAAATTTAACCAGCGGTTAGTTTAACAGCCGGTTAAAGTTTTGAACAACTAGCTCCTTTTCAACAAGAAATAAAGTTTAACAGACAGTCAGTCCACTTGTTAATGATAGCTGAGCATATTGACTTGTGAAAGCATGTTGCTAGAGCTCTGACAAATAGACTATATGAAGTCTGATGGGTACCAGAAAAAATTCTTCAATTACTTTAAGCTGCTGTGGTCTTCCTCTTTTAGCAGTCAGTCCGACTCTAGATGTCTGTACCTGAGCATCTGACATTTCATCGAAGAGAGCACAGAATGTCCAAGCGTTTGGCTCCCAGTGTAGAACATGACCTTTGTTCTTTTCGGCAATGTCATAGATAGTTAGTTCTGGCAACTTACACTGCCTATTTCTTTTGTTTCTTATGGCAGCCTGTACTAAGGAGAACCTTGTCTCTACAAATGAATCATTGTGTTCCTTATGACTGCAGAAGAGAAGAAAAGAAGTGGTCTTGATTTTTCCCTACGGCCAGTAATTAAAAAGTTGCAATATTTATATATATAAGCTTTTTATAGTAACAACAAAGGAAAGTAATTCTAAAAGTTACATCAAAATCCCTTCATGCATGAAGTATATTTAATAATACTTTGCGGGAAAAATTTCCTTTAAGTGTATAGAATCACCATATAAAGCATTGCGTTATCGGGACAACAGTTACAGTAAACACATACTGCATATAACCGACAATAAACTATGTAATGATCTTTGTAGTGTACCATGACTTTTTAGCTCACCTGTCACAAAGTGACAAGGTGAGCTTTTGTGATCGCGCGGCATCTGTCATGCGTCCGTGCGTGCGTCCGTAAACTTCTGCTTGTGACCACTCTAGAGGTTACATTTTTCATGGGATCTTTATGAAAATTGGTCAGAATGTTTACCTTGATGATATCTAGGTCAAGTTCGAAACTGGGTCAAGTGCCGATAAAAACTATGTCAGTAGGTCTAAAAATAGAAAAAACCTTGTGACCTCTCTAGAGGCCATACTTTTCAATGGATCTTAATGAAAGTTGGTCAGAATGTTCACCTTGATGATATCTAGGTCAAGTTTGAAACTGTGTTATGTGCCGTCAAAAACTAGGTCAGTAGGTCAAATAATAAAAAAACCTTGTGACCTCTCTAGAGGCTATATTTTTCACAAGATGTTCATGAAAATTGGTCAGAATGTTCACCTTGATGATATTTAGGTCAAGTTCGAAACTGGGTCATGTGCCTTCAAAAACTAGGTCAGTAGGTCAGATAATAGAAGTTGGTCAGAATGTTCACCTTGATGATATCTAGGTCAAGTTTGAAACTGGGTTACGTGCCATCAAAAACTAGGTCAGTAGGTGAAATAATAAAAAAACCTTGTGACCTCTCTAGAGGCTATATTTTTCACAAGATGTTCATGAAAATTGGTCAGAATGTTCACCTTGATAATATCTAGATCAAGTTCGAAACTGGGTCATGTGCCTTTAAAAACTAGGTCAGTAGGTCAGGTAATAGAAAAACCTTGTGACCTCTCTAGAGGCCATATTTTTCATGGGATCTGTATGAAAGTTGGTCTGAACGTTCTTCTTGATGATATCTAGATCAAGTTCGAAACTAGGTCACGTGTCCTCAAAAACTAGGTCAGTAGGTCTAAAAATAGAAAAACCTTGTGACCTCTCTAGAGGCTATATTTTTCACAAGATGTTCATGAAAATTGGTCAGAATGTTCATCTTGATGATATCTAGGTCAGGTTCGAAACTGGGTCACGTGCCTTTAAAAACTAGGTCAGTAGGTCAAATTATAGAAAAACCTTGTGACCTCTCTAAGAGGCCATATTTTTCATGGGATCTGCATGAAAGTTGGTCTGAATGTTTATCTTGATAATATCTAGGTCAAGTTCGAAACTGGGTTAAGTGCCATCAAAAACTAGGTCAGTAGGTCTAAAAATAGAAAAACCTTGTGACCTCTCTAGAGGCCATATTTTTCATGGGATCTTGATGAAAGTTGGTCTGAATGTTCATCTTGATTATATCAAGGTCAAGTTTGAAACTAGGTCAACTGCTTCAAAAACTAGGTCAGTAGGTCTAAAAATAGAAAAACCTTGTGACCTGTCTAGAGGCCATACTTCTGAATGGATCTTCATGAAAATTGGTCAGAATGTTCATCTTGATGATATCTAGGACGAGTTCGAAACTGGGTCTCGTGCTATCAATAACTAGGTCAGTAGGTCAAATAATAAAAAAACCTTGTGACCTCTCTAGAGGCCATATTTTTCATGGGATCTGTATGAAAGTTGGTCTGAATGTTCACCTTGATGATATCAAGGTCAGGTTCAAAACTGGGTCACATGAGCTAAAAACTAGGTCACTATGTCAAATAATAGAAAAAACAACATCATACTCAGTTCAAAACTGGGTCATGTGGGGAAAGGTGAGCGATTCAGGACCATCATGGTCCTCTTGTTTCATATTGCTATTTATATATATATTTTTTTTTGTTGTTGTGAAAAATGTATATATTATGAAGAGGCTCGTTTGGAAGATCGAGGTTTTACCTGAATTCGTTGCCTCTTAAAAGTCTTTATTATTATTATTATTATTATTGTCTATTCTCTTAAGAAAGCACTATGTTGCAACTTTGAATGCTGTTGCATTTTCATCAAAATAGCTTCTAAACTTTGGAAATTAAACACAAGCCAGAATCTTTCATGGGCACAGCCATTTAATTCTAAATGAGTGTCATCTCTGAATGATTGCATTTGAGAGTCAGTGTCTTTTTTGATGCATGTAACCTCACTGTTAATGGGAAGATTAAATGGGACTTACCTTAGGAAGTTGAAGATTGATCAATATTTTATCAACCGCAATCACTTTTGGGATCACACAGAGAGAAGCTGGCTTATCAGTAACACTGGTCAGTCTTTAGAGTCACCACTAGGTCACGGTTTAAGCATTAAACGGTGACCCTGTGGTAAGTAAATGCTGCCGGAGAATCAAATTATTTAAACTCTGGTGGGATTTGGGTGGGTGTGTGATCCCAAAAGTGATTGCAGTTGATAAAATATCGATCAAACTTCAACTTCCTAAGGTAAGTCTTGTTTAATCTTCCCATTTTATCAACCGCATATCCCTTTTGGGCCTCACACAGAGATTTTAGAGTTGATTCTTCGGAGCATTCAAAATACTGTTGTTCGTACTAAGGTTAAATGTTTGGGAAATAAATAAAATGTAAAACGCTAGTTTAACTAATCTAAGTTTAATATGCTTTATCTAATCTAAGTTTATTATGAATGTTATTATGACCATATTTTGTTGAACTGTGCTGTCCCGAACAGTTTGTTTAATTCAGAATAGCTTCCTGAACAGTTTTTTCCCTGCTGTCTATTGTTTTGTTATAGAAATGTGCGAATGTCTCAGCTCCTTTCCATCCTGCCGTCTTTATGATGGTTGCCAGTGAAACCCCTCGCATATTAGCTGCTGAAGTGGATGCTGCTCTTGTGCTATGTGCCCCATACTTGTTATGAATGCCAGACTTCTTTAAGATAATTTTTACCCATCGTGAAACAGTCTGATGTGATATTGCATTATGTGGTTTCTGTTTGCTTATGAGTAATTTTTGTTCTTTGTTACATAGTTCTTTTGTCCTGTCGATGTATTCTTTCAGTACCCTTACAATGCATATATTTGGGTTTGCGTCATATTTTTGTAATGCGATATGTTCAAGGTGATGTCCTGGTTTAGTTTGTTTAAGTATATGATTAGCATGAATTATAACTTTGTCCAGTTGAAATTCGATGTCATCTTATTCTGTGAGGTGCAAGGTCTGGCATCTTTGGGCTGTAAGCACTAAGAACAGCACCGATAATTTGCAAGATAACTGGAGAAGCGTGGTATTCTGTAATGTTCCAATGTATCCTAATACAATATCAACATCCCAGACTGTTGTGTATTTTGGTAAGCTGGGTCGTTCAGTGAAAATTCCTGTCATAAATCTTTTTACTTCTCTGCCAGCCCCAAATAGAGTTGTTCGTCATGAGGGCTATATCCAGTTGGGAGACGACCCTGATAGTCTGGTGGCTGCGGAAAACGGAAGTAGGGTATCTTCTCCAAAGTGTGGACTGTATTGGGCCTTTCCAACACGTACCTGAACCCGTTATCTGAGGCCTTGAATTTTTGAATTCGACATGGCTTTTTCTTTGTTTTGACAAACACCTCATAAGGGTACTGTAGCTCATTAAGGTACTTCCCTTCATCCAACATCTTGACCAGCCCTCTACTACAATAGATCTCCAATTTGAAAACTAGCCGTGATTGTATAGTGGTTAGTACTTCAAGTTGTGGCCGCGACAACCCAGGTTCGAATCCTGGTCACGGCACCAATATCTTAGATATAGTGGAATATAGCAATAACGACACTGTTCCAGGTTCGATACCTTTTTAATAATGACGTTACATATAAAACATTGCAAGGATGTGACGTTGATGTTTACCTTAGGTTAAAGCGCGCCAATTCCCGACACCACCCAAATCGCCCCAGGCACTCTTGGATTATGTCCCTTGAATTAGGCAAAGTTCGATGACGGGCGTATATTGTGACAGTCTGGCACTCTTGTTGTGAAATTCAGATTATTCAGGATCTTACATCTTGTGAATATAAGCTAATTATATTGTATCTTATTTAATCCTTATAATTATGGCATTTAAAGAATGTGAAATTTTATAAGAATACAAAATAAATTAATTCTTGATTATACCACTATAGAAGGACCACATGTCAAACACGGGGAAAAAACTATTTATTTTGATCAACCAGTTTTGGAATATCCTACTCCTTCATTAGGATAAAACATACAGAAAATATTTTACTGAAGTATTAAAAATTCTGGACATCATTTATTTGTTACTTAAAATAGTAGCACATGTTACTATAAATAGATCAGTATTGGCATGCATCCAAAAGATGTGCCTATTTGTTAAATATCTGTATTGTAAATAAATGTTATGAAAGTTACCCTGTCTTTTTGAAAATTCCATAAATACTGAATATACTGATTGTTAGTTCATTCCCAATTCTTGATTATGTTTAAACAAATGATTCTTAAATAATAACTATAGTCTAGTGCGCTTCGAACTTTGAAATGGTCAGTGGTAGGGCTTACAGTTTAATTTGCACCAACCTAAGACTAAGAGGGAGTGGTATGGACTAGATACCTGCTATGGCACACTGTTTGTGCTTCAACAATTTGATAGTTCCACCAAGATCGCAGTGTGTTTTTTTTTGTTTTGTTTTTTTATTTCGCCAAAAGCATTTCCAATTTCAGTACGTAGATTAAAGGAAAGTCTGTAATCTTTTTTTTTTCAGTCTCTCTGCAACTTTTGTCCACAAGTGAGGTAATTTCTCCTCATCTTCAGTAGCATAGTTTTGAGCCGGAATATTTACCGACTACTCCTACTGCTAAGCATTTGTCTACTATTTTCTCCAAGTTATCGAGGAAAAGTGTTGTGAGATTTGGGGAATGGTAGGGATAGGGTTAAAATGCAGCTGAGCACCGAAGCCGTAAGTTTCTGAAACCGGCATCTTACACGTCCTGCATTTTTTTTTAGTTACGCTTTCCTATTAGCTCTTTTTACAGGAAATCCAATGATGGGTTGAAAAACTTCTGGCAAAATTGGTTGGTTTTAATGGATCGATTTTATTTCTTGTACCAAAACACAGCCAACCAGTAGAAGTAAACATATAGATGCAGGTGTCAACTTCATGGTTGATCCTCACCTTCTTCCAATCGAACACAGTATTAAAGCATCGCAGTCTGGAATACGTAATATAATAACAAGTTTCAGTAATTGACATGCAACCTTTTCATCATTTACATCCTGCGAAAAGCAACATTGTGCCTTTGCGAGCATTATGGATTTAGACCAGCCTGCACATCCACGCAATCTAATAGGATCCATACTGTTTGCTACAAGTTTCTGTAGCATTTCATGAACGCAAACAGTATCCTGGTCGCAAAGGCAAACTATGCTGCTCATTTATTTTATACTCTGTTATATGGTTTTAATACTACGTATCTACTTCTCTCAGACAGTTAAAAAGGGGTGACTATGTATGGCGGCTGATCAACAACGACTTCCCTGAACACATTCAATTGAGCCATTCTTTAGCCCTTCCAGGACAGTTTGTACTATCCTTACCCTTGTTTGGCATTTGAACAACTTCATGCAGAGTTGTCGTTCCTTACCCTCAAGATTGTTGACATTTTTCACAAGGTTTGATATTATATCTTGATAAGATAGTGATCTCTTAGCAAAATCAGTCGCTTCAATACATAGCGCAAATGAAAGAAATTATTTACTAGCATTCTGATAGCACGTAATATATTTTTTGTTACATGCAGTAACTCTGTAAGTAGTCCCTAACTTGTGACAGAGGCCACGGGGCAAGACAGTGTTCCCTGGGCGGGAAGTTGTGATCATGTTTCCCCCCCCCCCCCCCCAAAATATTGCTTTTCAAGATAGTATGTTAATCCCTTACCAAAATAACTTACAAGTGACATATAGGCCAATTTGATAAGTCAATTATAAGTGACCTGTAAGTGGCTTATAAGTCACCTATTCAATCTACCTACAAGTTACTTATAAGTCACCTATTAGGATTTTAAATGTAAATTAGATATTAGACACTTGTATGTGACTTATATTTTGTTCATTTTTAGACATGTAAGTGACTTATAGGTGACTTATAAGTCCACTGTAAGTGACATATTTAAATGAGTTATAAGTGCCTTATAGGTGAGTAATAAGTCACTTATAGGTGACTTTTAGTTGACAACACCCCCCCCCCCCCCCCCCCCCCCAAAAAAAAAAAAAAAATTCTGAAAGAGAAGAAATTTTCAGATGTGATACAACTTTTTAAGGTATTAGGCCCCTAATAGTAATGTTTAAAAAATGGCATTTGCTTTGTATATTCTTACAGTTGACTGTGATTCGCACTGTGTTGCAAATTTTTAAAAACTTTTACCGTGCCGTTTTTTATAAATTTTGTGTAATTATGGTATTTCCTCAAGCTCAAGTAGAGACTAATTTCAAAATGATGGCCTTTATCTAAAGCTTTTGCAGAGAATTCATTATACCATTATTTTTTATGAAAGAAACATCAAACTATTGGTAAACAATTATAAAACTTAAAATAAAACTGCCAATATCATTTTTTCTAGGGTGCCTCAAGTTAACGGATTTAATGAGGCAGAATTCTAATTCCCAACACCGTAAAATTAAGGTCGAATCCGGCGGGTCTGTTTTGAATTTTGCTCACTTCATTCAAAAATAACCTTGGGGCAGAAGTAAAACCTACCTATATTTCTTCCACAATATGTAATCTAAAGAATGAAGGCAAAATAGAGAACTTTTACCGCATGTAACTCGGTATTTTTTAAAGATGTCTAACTCTACCCCTTCTGTTTCAGAGGTAAATTTGCTTTGAACAACAAGAAATCGCTTATCAAATGAATTTTTTTCCACTTTTGTACAATAAATCAATAACAAGTCTTGAAAGAAGTAAAAACTTGCTAGAAAAAAAGGAAAATAAAGGGAAAAAAATTTGGTCCCAGTGGGGCTTGAACCTATGCCCCCCTGAGAATTGCCGATCTACTTGTACGTAGTGTATAAATTTTAAATTATTACTTAAAACAGGATGAAAATTGTAGTCGCACCTTGTTCTTTATAGTATATTTGTCGATTCAAATTATTTTGCTTAATTTCATAACGTTATGCAGCAAAAAATAAAATAAAATGGAAATTTATGTTGTATGCGTCTTTATAACGTCACAACACGTCTGACGTCATGTCTGTTTATGTGTGTCTGTTTCCTGCGCTGAGATTAAAATTTGTTGCAAAATGCACATCTTAACGTAATTAAGCATAAAATAAAAAGAAAATTTGTTTGTATTGAGTGAATGTGGAATATATCTTACCTCGAAGTGAGAAAATTTTCACATTTTCACAAGCGCTATTCCATATTCACTCAAAACATTTCTTTACATAAAATTTTTATTTGTTTAAGAGTGTTTCCTTTTCATTACCAGAGGTTTTGAATTCTAAGATTTAGAAGGAGATAAGATAATACCAACACCAAGATGGAGCCTTGACAATATGACCCCTGGCACTGTTATTTATGGTATAATGTCATAAACAAGAGGGCCATGATGGCTCTATATCGCTCACCCGAGTTTAGTTGCGTACTATTGCTAAAACTGTATTGAAAGTTATCCTAAACATAGCACAGATTTCAAACACAGTGTTAGAAATAACTTTTCCAATAAACTTGACCACAGGGCTAGTTAACTTCCAACATTAACTTGCACCCATGATTTTCAACTTGCTCTTGTTTTCGCAAATGCTTTAAAGATATAACAGAGATTTATAAACATGGATTTTTTCCAAAGAATTCACCAAAATGGACTTTCTATATAAAATATGCACTTGCCGGTTGAGATTGTTCCTAGCAACTTCAACTTGCCAATGTGTGGGCAAGTGAGCAAGTGCTTATTTCAAACACTGCAAAGATGGCATGTGCATGGGCTGCACCCATTATGCCCAAGATCAAGGTTACCATGAGTGCTATACTTGCGCAATCTTTTGGGTTAAAGTTCTAGGGCAAGCTTAATTTCTCAGTGATTGAGCGGAAAAAATTATCATTAGTCAAGGGCCCTTGTAACTTGACTTTTCACACCAATAACTGTAGTGGTTATCTGTGCCATACTGAAGCTCAATTTTTCAAATGAACAAAATAAAGGATTCCTTTCATTGTATTTGATGCAAGTTTACTTTACTTAAACAAGTTGTCGAATAGTTGAGCATATTATCTTGAAACAGCTCTCGTTATTTGTTAAGATCATATGGAAGTGAATTGTAAACAATATGATCTGACAGAAAGTATACAAATGACTTTCCAGTTTGATGTACTTACTGGTAATTGCTTCAGTAATATTACTATCCAGGGCTGGCTTTGTCTTTGTACCCGTCACTGAACTACCCGCAAATGTCTTGTTGTAAAAAAAAACAGTAGCAAGTAGATGAGCTAGAGCAGTTCCGCTGCCTTTTGATTTACGCAGGCAGGCATTTAATTGTGGTACAGTGATCCTGGCTCCATATCATGGCAAAAGGTCGATGTACATCATGCTTTCATTCTGCAAAACACACTAATATCTATCAAAAGATACCATGTACAGTATAATATATCAATGTCTGAGTAACATGTGCCTCATTTGTATATATATAAACCTTATCATATAATGTAAAGGAATTCTTAAATATTACAGCAGCTTGATATCCAGGGCTTTAACAGACAAAAGTACTCACTATAAATCAGGAAGCAGCCATTGAGTATGATTAGATGGGCTATCATACCTTTTTTCTCAATAGATGCCAAATAATCAAGTTTAAATTAAAAGGTATAACAGTACGGTTGATAAGCCTGAAGGAAGTTGTTATGCCCCCAGCATCTACTGATGTGGGAGGCATATAGTGATTGTCCTGTCCATTTGTCCATTCGTTCGTCCATACGAGGTTTACCAAATGGGACCATTTCGTCTAGCATCAATACCCCTTACTAGAATGACTTGATACTAATGCAGATGTATCCTGTGACCATTCCTCATCTTCAGACACCCCCTGACCTCAGTTTGACCTTGACTTTTAATTGATCTCCTTTTGGACTTTGGTTGCTTTATATGGGCCATCTCTTAGTTAGACAAATGGGACCGTTTCGTCTAGCATCAATACCCCTTACTAGAATGACTTGATACTAATGCAGATGTAACCTGTGACCATTCCTCATCTTTAAACATTACCTGACTTCAGTTTGACCTTGACCTTGACCTCGTTTTGGACTTAGGTGCAAAATCTATCGATAAGGATGCCACTAGGGGCATCAAGCGTTTATTGAACGCAGCTCCTTGTTTGATACAGTTCTTCATAATACAGGGGCCTCAGATGCAATAACTATGGCGGCTAAGGTCCAGTTGTCTAGTATGGATGGTAATCATTGTAAACAGCAAATTTTTTCCTTCTTTACAAAGTACCCCTAAAAGGACCTTTTCCCAATTGAAAAATGCAATCTTTTTTCCCAATTATCATCCAAAAATTCCCCAAATGACCAAATTAAGTTTGCATTTTGATGATTGCAGAAGGAAAACTTAGTTACATTGACATTCACCATGATTTAAACAGTTTGTTTGATGCTATTTACATGGAATTAAAGGAAGAAGCATTCTAAATGATGTTATTAATTAACTATAAAAATTCCCAATCTGAGTAAAAACCCCGCTATTTTTCCCAATTTATCCGGTACTGGACCTTTTCCCAAAAGAGAAAAAAAAGTCACTGGTAAAACAATATGTCTTGGCTAATAGCAAATGAGTCATGTCATGTGAAAATGTGCCTATATATCTTGTCTGCATTATGTGACCAGTGCGGGCCCAGATCAGCCTTCACATTTGCAAAGTCTGATCAGGACCCATACTGTTCTCCAGTATGTCAGCAAAGTCTGATCAGGACCCATACTGTTCTCCAGTATGTCACAAAAGACCTATTCTGTCTCAAGAAACAATTTTCTCATTTTAGTTAAACTATACAAAAGCGCCAAACAACTTAATCTTTACTTGCTGGAAATAATTAAAATCTTGAAAGGCATATTTTCTCATGATAAATCCACAGGCATCAGTATCGGACCTGGGACAAAAATATGTTTGTTTTCATCCTAAATGAGTTAAAAATGAAAAATATGTAGTGAAATATGAGCCCCCATAAAATATACATATGTCTACTGAAGGCCAGAATCTCGCGAATCGAGCCTGCGAGCAATGGGTTCACTTCCCGGGCCGTTGTGAAATAAATTCTCTAGACAATTAAACAAACTACCTATCAATATTTCACGTGTACATTTAGCTACAAAATGAGACCGACCCCAAGTCTCTAGCCCTTCCCGTTCATGAAATATCTATCAGAGTGCCTATCTGTTGAAAGTTCCAGGTAGATAGAAATGTGGCACAACGGAACGGTACGAAATCACGGACTAAAAGATGTTTGTCAGCCTAGCAAGGGTCAAATTCATTTGACATTAATAACAAGTATTACTTAATATGCAAATTATTGCCACTCACCACCGTCAGTATCATCTGCTACACGCGATATTTACTTTTTTATTTTTCCGTCGGTCTTTCAATTGTATTATCCGCCATTGAAACCGATACGATAATATCAGAGTTTTTTTGTGCGAAACGATGCCGTTCTGTCGGAGGTGTGTCGCTATTGGCCAATCAGAAATTGCGTTTAAAAATACCTTACGAATTCTGTTCAATGGCGTAGCATTCAATTGAAAGACCGTGGAAAAATTTGAAACGCCAATATCGCGTGTTTGAGATGCTACTGACGATTGTGAGTGGCCCTAGTTTATGTATTTATTTATACTATTTAGTATTTTTTATTGAATTTGACCCTTGCTTGGGTGACAAACATATTTTAGTCCGTGATTTCGTACCATTTCGTTGTGCCACATTTCTGTCTACCTGGAACTTGCAGCAGAAAGGCACTCGTTTTCTGATAGATATTTCATGAACGGGAAGGGCTAGAGACTTGGGGTCGGTCTCATTTTGTAGCTAAATGTACACGTGAAATATTGATAAGTAGTTTGTTTAATTGTCTAGAGAATTTATTTCACAACGGCCCGGGAAGTGAACCCATTGCTCGCAGGCTCGTTTCTTGAGATTCTGGCCTTCAGTAGACATATGTATATTTTGATGGGGGCTCATATTTCACTACATATTTTTCATTTTTAACTCATTTAGGATGAAAACAAACATATTTTTGTCCCAGGTCCGATACTGGTGCCTGTGGATAAATCTGAAATAAAAACGAAGGCACTATCATGCACACAAGGCAAATGTGGACAAATTTCTGTTTTCAGAGACAGCTCATCCAGTGACAACAAAAGGTAATCATGTGAAAGTTAATCCCTTTAAAGTCGCCACAATGTCTGGTGAGTATTTATTTAAGAGCGGATGCGTTAGCAATAACCTATTAAATTGTTTAAAGTCAATCCCTTTTAAAGTAGTCAGAATGTCTGACATGTGTTTAGTTAAATATAAACAGAATCACACTTACCAATAACATATACAGGACTGCTACTCCATTTTAAATCAGTATTGCAGTTGTTTCATTTTGTTTGTTTTATCACATATATTTATTGAAGGAAAAAAAGGAACGAACTTATTCTAAAATACAAGCCTATTATATACAATTTTCTAAAGCAGTGAAAATTCAGAAGTAGTGGATTTAATGTTGCTTGCTGAAACAATTTAGCTTTAAAATTGCAACAAATCACTGAGGCCAAAAGTGTTTGGTATTCATATTCTTTGACTTTGATACATCTGGATGACATTACAATTGAAATTAAACATGTTAATGTTGTTAACCAAAGATTGTTATGTTGCATAAAGTAAGGTAACAGCACATGGGGGAGGAACTGTTACACGAGACACGGTTGTGGAGGATATCATGTTACAGATTTAGGATGCTACTGTTATAACGTTACAGCATTCGGAGGATAATAATCGCTGTCGGTGTTTTTGCCAAAGAAATGGTAAAGATTTATCTCTTTTTTTGCAAAAGTAAACATTGTTTTTCTAGATCAATGGTATGTACGTCTGTTGAGACATGGTTTAACCTGCGAAACACAGTATATTGACGTCTATCAAGCGTTTAATGACAAAATTCGAAATTTTGATAGAAAATTATCTAAAAGAAGTTGATTGAAATATATTTCAACCATATTTTATGCTCATTTGCATTGATAAAAACCCTCTTTAGGCATGCACTTATAATACGAGGTAGAAACCCTCTTTAGGCATGCACTTATAATACGAGGTAGAAAAATCACTTTGGGTCTAATTATTTGTGGTTTTATAACATGTTACCGTTTAGCTGGATATGTTACAGTTGTGGGGTGCTATTTCTGGATGTGTTACAGATTTAGGATGGTACTTTTTGGAATACTTTATGACAATATATAATACCAGGATAGTAAATAAAATTTAGATATCATGAATTAAGCAGGATTTTTTTTATAATAAAATGATATAAACATTTTCAATGGAAAGCTAGTGTTCTATATCCAATGTATATAATACCATAATCACCAATTGGCATTGAATCGTCGTTTGCACTTTAATAGGCTTATCTTTTATAAATAGTACCTGTTTATGCTACATGTACTATGCTAGCAATGATGTGTCCTAGCTTCGGAAGAGCTTGGCAATGCGTGTCTTTAACGATTTCAATTACTAATATGCTTAAAAGAAAATATCCTCTCGGAATCGGTAATGGAGAACTGAAGAAATTAATTGGCTTTTCTAATGACAACTCGCACATGTGCAATAAAACATTATTTCAAATAACAAAAGATTCTCTTGTTTTTGTTAAACATGTATACGTATTTACTGTTGGAACAACCATCGAATCATAGTCTGCTTGCAGGCGCGTAGTTGCCTACAAGCAGATATGCATCTGCGCAATGACGATCTGGCAAGCATGCACAATTAAATTGGCTAATCTGAAGCATTAAATCTGTTTTGGTCACAGTTAGGAGCCTATATCATTTAACAGAGGATTTTGTACGCAACTCATAGTTAAAATGTATAATGTTTCAGGATTTTCATTTAAAAATATATGCATCTTTGTCTTTGTATGTATGCCGGTGTCAATGGGCTTTTCAGGACTGTGCGCCATTCAAAGGCATGTCTCAGGACTGTAATGTCCACCATCTACAGGGTTCGCACAGGCCTTGAAAAGTCCTTGAATTCGATGGTACTCCTTGAAAATGACAAAAACCCTAAAAGACCTGGAAAAGTACTTGAATTTTGAAAAAAACTCCTTGAATTTGACCTTTCACTCCTTGAAAATATTCTTTCCGTAACTTTGCTTTGCAAAAAGAATTTAAGGCTTAAAATAAATCGGAGAAAATGAAAATAAATTCGTAAAATTGCATGATCGGATCACTCGTATGCTATTATAGTGGTCTACGGCCACACTTTATCAATATTTACAGAGTGCTATTTCTACTGTATCACCGTTTGCATGTTTCCGTTTCCGTTAAAAAAGTACGGGGAATAATAACTCGCAATTTTTAACTATTTGCGAGTGTTTCCAGTGAATTAAAATGAGTAAGAAAAAGAAACATGTTTACTCAAGTAAGCGGGAGACAAAAGACGAATATAAAAGTGGCTGAAGCCCTATAGAGCAGACAGAACGAAGTGTATTTGTACGTCGTGTGACAAAATTTTGAGGTATCATTAGTAGGAGTGCGCTAAAAAATCACAAGAAAAGCGATAAACCTCAGCAAAATAGTGAATCACATCAGTCTAATAATCGAATTACATCATTTTCAATGGTGTGACAAGTAATGGTTGTTTTATTTTTGCATTACATAATAAAAGTTGTTCAGATTATGTCGTGGTTTTGAAAAAAAATAGTGCTTGAAAAATTGTAAAAAGTCCTTGAAAAGTACTTGAATTTTGTCTCTGATATTCTGTATGAACCATGATCTAGCATTGTGGTAACGCGAGCACGAGCACATTAAATTCGGGTTGTTCAAAAATTAGGAGTTACCTTATAACCATAGTAACTCGCTGTCTGCTTAGATTTGAACGAAAGTAATCTATTTGAATATAAATAAAGAAACACTTAGAACATTTTTCGAGATCGCTCCGCGATATCTCTGGTGATTTATTTTGAGGTTATGAAAAATTTAGCAACCAATGTATTTACAGATTGTTCAAATGATCGGTCAATTTGTATGGAAAAGGGATGGGAGATTTGCTCTGCATAACTTGTATCATCAACTGTTCATCATATGTGATTCTTGACATATCACAACCGACATCTTCTCCCATTGGGTGGAATGTTCTAAGTTCTTCTTTCCTGTGTTTTTAAACGTTGTTACAGCAATGCCTCTCTAGTACATGTCTGACTGTCTCAAATGACAAAATAAATGTTGTTTAGCAGTATTAACATCTAACAACAGAATCCTGAAGAAGAAAAAAAGTATCATCCTAAATCTGTAACACATTCAGAAGAAGCACTCCACAACTGTAACATATCCTGCTAAACTGCAACATTTTATAAAACCACGAAAAATTAGACCCACAGTAATTTTTCTACCTTGTATTATAAGTCCACTCCATGCCTGAAGAGGGTTTTAATCAATGCAAATGAGCATGAAATATGGTTGGAATATCTTTTAATCAATTTCTTTTAGATAATTTTCTATCAAAATTTCGAGTTTTGTCATAAAACACTTGATTGACATCAATATACTGTGTTTTGCAGGTTAAGCCATGTCTCAACAGAAGTGCATATCATTGATCTAGAAATACAAATTTTATTTTTGGAAAAAGAGATAAATCTTTACCACATCTTTGGCAAACAAAACACCGACAGCTATTATTATCCTCCGAATGCTGTAACGTTATCCAGGAATACTGTAACAGTAGCATCCTAAATCTGTAACATGATATCCTCCACAACCAAGTCTCGTGTAACAGTTCCTCCCCCGTGGAGCATGTGCCAATTCATGTAAAAGTGTTCCAGTCACATGTATTTCCAAAATGGCTGAGCATCCAAAGAAAAAAACAAAAGAATCATTGAATATTGATGTAGATAACGCTAAAGTGTGATTTGAGGCAATATTTACGACAGCGTGGTTTACCTGTGTCGGGGTCAAAGCATGAACTTGTTCAAAGGGCAAAAGGTGCTGACGAAATTGGAAAACGGAACTCGAAGAGACTAGAATCGCCAATGAGAACTTCGCGGCTGTGAGAAGGGAAAACACCGTTAGAACTCTTATCATTGAAAAGTGGTTGGACAAGAGATGTGACACAAATACCTCAATTCACGAACAACAGTCTTTACAATTATCTTGTGCTGAATGATTCCAGAACATTTGACAATAAGCCAATTAATGCCAAAAAACAATTGAAAGCTTAAGTGTTTTACACGGACAGACATCTTCATTCTATTGAGTTTCATGAAATAAACAGGACAATTTCACATTGCTATTTTAGAGCAAAAGTATTGAAATCTCTGCCAGGAATGTCCAATAAAGATAACAAATTCGAATACAGAGTTTGGACATGTCTGTCTAAAATATCTGGTCGTGTACTTGCTGCTGGATGTGAATGTCATGCTGGGTAATTTTCTCAAATTTCAATTAGCTCAGTGAAATGTTCAATTTTTAACCCAGATGTTGAGATATTTTCGTAACAATATGAACAATACTGGTAGAATAAGAACAGTCATAATGAAATGCTGTCAGACCTGTATGGCAATAAATAGCAAGTTCCGACATTACGGAGTAGGTTGGGTTTTACTACTGCCAAATTATCTTTTTTTTACAACACATTTCCACATAGATTCTCAAGTAAGCAATGCACCTAGTCTCTTCAACCTCCTGACAAGAAAGTATCTTATGTTTCAGTGGTGGTATTATCAAGTGTAATCCTTTCAGTGTCATTAAATCACTTATCAGAAAGCCTTTATGAGACATGATGGCATCACTGCGCTCACATAGGTCAAGTATACCACAAGATCGTGTGATCTGCTTGTCACTTACACTACCAGCCCACATGTCAGACACAAAAGTTATTAATCCAGAAGGACTTATTCCAAGCAAGGCTTTGTAAGTCATAATATTATGCGATTTGTAGTGTTAATACATTAATGACTTGTTTATTAAAGATTGGGGTGTCTCGGTAAAAAAATCTGGACAGTCAATAATAACGCGGGTACTTTGATATGCTGACTGAAATTTCCTCGGCATGGTATTTTGGATCACTGATTTGGTAGGCAAGTTCAACAAGAAATCAAGTTTCACAGACAGATAGTCTGTCCACTTGTTTATGATCACTGAACATGTTGATTTTGAGATGTGGAAGCATGTTGCTCTTAGACAAATAGACCAGTACGAAGTGACATCTGACCGTCCACAAAATGTGCTGAACATAGCCTCACATTGTTGTTGAAGGTGAATTTCTTCAATCAGTTTTTACACGTTTTATCCATGTTCGTCTCAAATTAATGTTCGCTGGAAATCTGTGTAACACAATTCTTTGTCCATTAATTAACCACTTTCCCATGGAAATTTGAACAAACACAACAGTCATGCCTTTTTTTCTGCGTTGATTTGATAATACTAATAGGAGTCACCATGTTTTTTGCAGCTGATTTGCTCACCGGAAATGAAGCATTGCACCAGTTTTATCTTTTATGTGAAGATCTCTCTAAAGGGGCCTAACTGAAATCTGTACTTCCTGAACTGGGCTATACTTATGGACAATACCAATAACATATACAGGACTGCTTCTCCATTTTAACCCTTTACCACACAGGACAGTAGCCAAAGTAACCTCCTTTACATAACACTGTTATGTGATAATCTATAATCAATATATGGCTGATAAGCGTGACTGTCTTATCTGAACAGAAGTGTTGGCATTATTTTGTGATTACACACACTTATGTTTAAAATATCATTATTTTAATATTTTCTGTAAGTTTTGACATTATTTTGTCAATATAAAGTTTATAGCAATTTAAATTCTCTTTCTGATGATAAAAAATTCATTGTAGTTTCTCTTCGAATTTCGAAGATAAAAAGTGTTAAAGTACGGGAAATATATTTTTAGGCATAAAATTCTGTTTTGGATTACTTTCACATTGATATTCATATACAATTTCATTTTGATGTTTGAAAGTTCGATTTAGATCTATAGTTAATGAACTCATCTTCCAAATTGGCATCGGGAAGTATTTATATAAAAAAACATCCATCAAACAGAATAACACTACATAAATAACAGATCGTAAAATTTCTGAAAGTACAAAAAGATCGCTGACATCGAGACACGTAACCGACTACAGTATTCTTGTGCTAAAAATTAAAATATTTTTAGATAATATTACGTAATATTTTGCTGATCAAGCGTCGGTACATCACGGGTGACTTCCGCTGCAATTAACTCTTGGGAGTGTCAAAAAATGTTTGGAAGTCGGGGTCCTTCTGTTTTGAATAACACTTCCCATTATGTAAGGCCATAAATTCCAAGCCATCGTATACACAAATTGTTGTTTAGGGGAAATCCGCATATATCACGCGTGACCTTCATGACCTAACACATTTAAAAATATTTAGATGTTAAATGGTTGTTATATTTAGAACAAGGAAAGTCCCGCGGACCGGCCAGTTACAAGTAGTTTTCACAGTAATTTTCCATGACGGTGATAAACGTATCGATGTGGGAAAGGGTTAAATCAGTATTGCAGTTGTTTCTTTTTGTTTGTTTTATTACATAGATTTATTGAAAAAAAGAAAGAACAAACTTCTAAAATACAAGCCTATTATACTATAATTTGGTTGTCTCTGACCCAGCAAGTGTCAAGAGAGAATAAACCACTGAAGAAAGTTTATCTCACATTTCCTCCTACTTATCACTCTGCAACACGTGAAACTTGTCTCTACACTGCACTCCTCTCACAGCACAGCACAGCCTCAGTGTCCAAAACTTGCTTGAAATAATAAAAGTTTACAAATATTTTATCACCATGTTTTCTCTTAGTCAGCCTGTACTTGTATCGTACCATACTGTACCAGTGTGTATGAGTAGTATATTGGCTGGTTTGGACAGGTTAATGTTGTTAACCAAAGATTGTTATGTTGCATCAAGTAAGGTAACAGAGCATGTGCCAGTTCATGTAAAAGTGTACCAATCACATGCATTTCTAAATGATGTTATGGGATGTCCAATTTGATATAGATATTGTTATCATTATGAAACTCGGTAATATCATATGCATTTGTTAAAGAAGTACAGCCACTTAGAAGTTCAATTTTTATTGTTTTAACGTTTGACTTTCTTTTTGTCAAAAACGGTAGAAGATATTGTAATATACTTCTACAAAGAGCAATGGCCCTTGAATAATCCACTTGTCCAGAGGCACCCTCGTTATTTATCTTAGTCACATCAACAGAGCACACTTCATTTTCAGGAAACATCACTAAATCACAAGCTTGTACATGCGCTCTTACCATCAAATTGTCTTCTGACATTAACATGTGTTCTTTTGGAATTGATCACCATGTTTTCTCTTAGTCAGCCTGTCCTTGCATCGTACCATACTGTACCAGTGTGTAAGAGTAGTATATGGGCCGGTTTGGCCACGTTAATGTTGTTAACCAAAGATTGTTATGTTGCATAAAGTAAGGTAACAGAGCATGTGCCAGTTCATGTAAAAGTGTACCAATGACATGCATTTCTGAATGGTGTTATGGGATGTTCATTTGATACAGATATTGTTACATTATGAAACTCGGTAACACCATATGCATTTGTTAAAGAAGTAAGCCATTTGAAGCTCAATTTTTATGTTTTAAATTTGACTTTCTTTTTGTCAAAAACGGTAGAAGATATTGTAATATACTTCTACAAGAGCTATGGATATAAAGATATAATTATGCACCCATGGTGTGCGGTCATAGGTCTGACCCCCATATTTGTTTAGCCAGCTTTAATGGCACTCATTAGAAACTATAATCCAATTGCGCTCTTACAAAGTTTACCCCCAAAAAATGAGAATAAACCACTGAAGAAAGTTTATCTCACATTTCCTCCTACTTATCACTCTGCAACCCGTGAAAACACGTGAAACCTGTCTCTACGATGCACTCCTCTCACAACACAGCACAGCCTCAATGTCCAAAACTTGCTTGAAATAATAAAAGTTTACAAATATTTTATCACCATGGTTTCTCTTAGTCAGCCTGTACTTGTATCGTACCATACTGTACCAGTGTGTATGAGTAGTATATTGGCTGGTTTGGACAGGTTAATGTTGTTAACCAAAGATTGTTATGTTGCATAAAGTAAGGTAACAGAGCATGTGCCAGTTCATGTAAAAATGTATCAATGACATGCATTTCTGAATGCTGTTATGGGATGTCCAATTTGATACAGATATTGTTATTATGAAACTCGGTAACACTATATGCATTTGTTAAAGAAGTACAGCCACTTAGAAGTTCAATTTTTAATGTTTTAACGTTTTACTTTCTTTTTGTCAAAAACTGTAGAAGATATTGTAATATACTTCTACAAAGAGCAATGGCCCTTGAATAATCCACTTGTCCAGAGGCACCCTCGTTATTTATCTTAGTCACATCAACAGAGCACACTTCATTTTCAGGAAACATCACTAAATCACAAGCTTGTACATGCGCTCTTACCATCAAATTGTCTTCTGACATTAACATGTGTTCTTTTGGAATTTATTACCATGTTTTCTCTTAGTCAGCCTGTACTTGTATCGTACCATACTGTACCAGTGTGTAAGAGTAGTATATGGGCCGGTTTGGCCACGTTAATGTTGTTAACCAAAGACTGTTATGTTGCATAAAGTAAGGTAACAGAGCATGTGCCAGTTCATGTAAAAGTGTACCAATGGCATGCATTTCTGAATGGTGTTATGGGATGTTCATTTTGATACAGATATTGTTAACATTATGAAACTCGGTAACACCATATGCATTTGTTAAAGAAGTAGAGCCATTTAGAAGCTCAATTTTTAATGTTTTAACATTTGACTTTCTTTTTGTCAAAAACGGTAGAAGATATTGTAATATACTTCTACAAAGAGCTATGGATATAAAGATATAATTATGCACTCCAGTGGTGTGCTGGTCATAGGTTCTGGTAACAGCTCAGCCCACTGCATTTGTGTGTAAGCCATGGGGTCTTTAAATTGGTGCAGTCTCTCTAATATGTACCGTATTTTCCGGACAATAGGCCGCGGTCTATACGTTTAAAAAAGTGAAATTTTCAGGGGTGCTGCCTATGCGTCGAAGCGGCCTATATGTCAATTTATTTTTTCTAAATGGGCCTTTCATGCAGTTCGTGCAATGGTTTTAATTTTTCACTTGCATTTTGAAAGCCGGTCGAATCATGTAAAATGTAAAGAATGGACAATATTGCCGAGAGGGCCTTTGAAAACAGCTCAAGAAACTTACATTCGGACTTAACAGTTCACTGCATTTGACAGATTAACAGGTGTAATTACGGCCTATACGTTAAATTTTATTTCTGATATAGTTAAAATATACGGCTGCGGCCAATTCGGTGCAGTGGCCTATTGTCCGGAAAATACGGTATGCTAGCTGTGAGCTCCTTTAACTGCTCAGCAATTAACCCTTAACCTGCTCTATTTCTATAATGGACTGGTCCATCTTTCAATTTGGACAGTACCACTTATTACTCAAAGGGGTTTCCACTGAAAATTTACTGACTGAATAGCGAACAGTGCAGACCATGAACCTTTTTAAAAATGGAAATAACTTATTAAGTTGAATTAAATGGTGAAATCTTAAACATCCTACAACAAAGACTAAGGTAATGTCAGAAAGTGAAACATATCGACATGAACATAAGTAAATTTACATTTACTCTGTCACCAGTTAGCTTAATATATATGTCCCAAGTTAGCTAAATTTAATTTGATATTATTGTGTATTATCAACATTTTCTCTGTTCAAAGTTAGCAATATCGCGGGTTGCGAAAATACAGAGGTGAGGAACTTTGTCACAAAGAATAATGGTTAAATCACAGTTCTGCATAGCATCCCCTTTTAGTGCATCATTGATCATTCTCCCTTCTCTGAATAAGTTAGTTGTTGAGTCCACACTTTCAATAACAAGTTGAGTTAACTTGACTGCATAATTATGTGAATTGTAAAATGCAATTATATACAAGCCGTGCCGTTTTACAACATATACAATACATGGCTGAAAACAGCATTGAAACGCAGAATACATAAGCATTAACTTGTGTCTGTCATACAGAAGCTTGGAAGCATGTACTAAGCCCTGCTTCTGTACATCATTTTATGCTGCACTATCGGCGTGTCATGATACGAAATCTAGGGGTTACGGGAATTTTAAGAAATATTTACAAGAAATGTATTACATGTCACCATTAATTTAGACTAAAAAAAAAAGACTTTAATAAAGACTTTAAAAAATGACAAGTCTTACAAGGACAGGGAGAAAATATAATAAATGTGTTATAAAATATTATTCCTAATCTCAATTATTATTATTATTAACATTATTATTATTATTATTATTTATGTTAAACAAGTTTGTACGATGTAACACTTACCTTAAATGACAACATAAGCATACTCATTCTGTGACTCGGACTCATTTCTCGGTGTTAAATACGTGTTACATGTATGTGCACTCTGAGAGTCATAAGCATAATCATATTCTCTCTGTCACTCGGACTCATTTCTCGGTGTTAAATACATGTTATTTGCACTCTGAGAGTCCATCCTTTGTTATGCCCCCCTTTGAAAAAGGAGGGGTATATTGTTTTGCAGATGTCGGTCGGTCGGTCTGTCGGTCGGTCGGTCGGAATGTAGACCAATCCGTTTCCGGATGATAACTCAAGAACGCTTGGGCCTAGGATCATGAAAGTTGATAGGGAGGTTGGTCATCACCAGCAGATGACCCCTATTGATTTTGAGGTCTGTATGTCAAAGGTCAAGGTCACAGTGACCCTGAATAGTAAAACGGTTTCCAGATGATAACTCAAGAACACTTGGGCCTAGGATCATGAAAGTTGATAGGGAGGTTGGTAATGACCAGCAGATGACCCCTATTGATTTTGAGGTCAGTATGTTAAAGGTCAAGGTCACAGTGACCCTGAACAGTAAAACGGTTTCCGGATGATAACTCAAAAACACTTGGGTCTAGGATCATGAAAGTTGATAGGGAGGTTGATAATGACCAGCAGATGACCCCTATTGATTTTAAGGTCAGTATGTTTAAGGTCAAGGTCACAGTGACCCTGAACAGTAAAACGGTTTCCGGATGATAACTCAAGAACGCTTAGGCCTAGGGTCTTGAAAGTTGATAGGGAGGTTGTTAATGACCAGCAGATGACCCCTATTGATTTTGAGGTCAGTATGTCAAAGGTCAAGGTCACAGTGACCAGGAACAGTAAAATGGTTTCCAGGCAATAACTCAAGAACGCTTGGGCCTAGTGTCAGGAAAATTGATAGTTAGGTTGGCCATGACCAGCAGATGACCGCTATTGATTTTGAGGTCATTAGGTCAAAGGTCAAGGTTACATTGGTCAGGAACAGTTAAATGGTTTCTGATCTTCTTGTCCAAAACCATAGGGCCTAGGGCTTTGATATTTGGTGTGTAGCAAAATCTAGTGGTCCTCTACAAAGATTGTTCAGATTATTTCCCTGGGGTCAAATATGGCCCCACCCCTAAGGTCACATGGTTTATATAGACTTATATAGGAAAAAACTTTGAAAAACCTCTTGTCCAAAACCACAGGGCCTAGGGCTTTGATATTTTGTATATGACATCATCTAGTGGTCCTCTACTAAGATTATTCAAATTATTCCCCTCGGGTCAGATATGGCTCCGCCGTGGGGGTCACATGGTTTACATATACTTTTATAGGGAAAAACTTTGAAAATCTTCTTGTCCAAACCACAAAGACTATGGCTTTGGTAATTTGTAATGTAGCATCATTTAGTGGTTCTCTACCAAGTTTGTTCAAGTTATCCCTCTTGGGTCAAATATGGCCCCGTCCCAGAGGTCATATGGTTCATATAGACTTATACAGGGAAAAACTTAGAATCTTCATGTCCATAACTTACATCATTCAAATTTGGACCACATGTATAGTTTTGAGTGGCAAGATGAACCTTGACATGAGTTGACCTTGATCTTGACCTAGTGACCTACTTTCACATTTCTGTACCTACAGCCTTCAAATTTGGATCACATGCATAGGTTTGTGTACTGAAAAAAACTTTGACCTTGTTATTGACCTAGTGACCTACTTTCACATTTTTGAAGGTACAGGCTTCAAATTTGGACCACATGCATAGCTTTTTGTTCCAAAATAAAATTTGACCTTGATTTTGACCTAGTGACCTGTACTTTCACATTTCTCAAGCTACAGCCTTCAAATTTGAACCACAAGCATAGTTTTGTGTTCCGAAATGGAATTTGTGTTTACAGTGAGCATATAATTTCTGTTCCTTGTGCAATTACTGAATGCATCAAGGGGGGCATTTCGTGTTCGACGAGCTCTTGTTTAAACTTATTTAGACGTTTCATTATGCATACTGCTGCACTCCACATGCTTAAATGTCCACAAATGTGTATGACAGTTGAATATTGAATATTGTTATATTGTTTCATATTTTAATAATTTGCAGGAGCAAATTTTGGAGAGAATGAGGATGTATGACAGTTGAATATTGAATATTGTTGATATGCAAACATTAAAAACTATTATAACTATTAGAATAAAAAAATGCAAAGTTTCCATTTTGATTCCTTCGAATATCATACAGTAATGTTCAACAACAAGAAAATGAATGGCATTTATACCGTTTAAATTAAAGCAAAATTTTGACTGGCCAGGGACATCTGGCAACCATCATAATCAGAAAGTCGCCCCTTTCTATGATATGACCCAGTCGCTAGCGATATGTACTTTGCTCTCAGAGGTCATCAGATGGTAAAATATTTAGGTACAGATCAAAGGACTTGAAACACAAGACACCACCAACCCACAATAACTCTATCATCCACACAAGAAACAATCTGGCGATCAAGATAGAACATCAAGCAAGACATATGCACACATCATGCAATATGTTTGACAAGATGATGTTAGATAAATTGGTAAGTTTGACAATCGAGCAATTCTTCCTCCATAAACATTTGTTAAGCCCTCGCCATTACTACATCACTACAAGATATTAGTATTTATATACTATCTGATTTGTTTTTCACTCATTTTAGCTCGTCAGTTAAATGCTCACACTTCCTATCTAGCACCACCCTCAAATGATTAGGTATCTGCTTTTTTGTTTCATGTGGCACTTTTGCTACCCGATTTACCCTGACACTTGATATTTTTGTTGCTAAGTGCTGTTTCGTATTCACTCTGTCCTCTTTGGTGCAAGATGGTTTTGACCCAGATTCTGATTGCTCTAACACATCTGTACATTACGTTGTGAGACTTTTTGCAACTTCTCTAATTTCCTAACTTTGTTTGTTTTTATTAACTCTTTTACTTGAGGCCCAGCCCAGCCCACCTACTCCCCCGAAAATTGTTATTGTCAGTTTTATTTTGTGTTTTACAATTGCAATACTTTGAGTTTTCTTTTAGTAAAATGTTTGGTATCGTGGTATCGTTTTGCGCAGTGGTTATCACTTTGAAATTTGTCGTACCCACCCTGTACCTGTCAAATCCAAGTCATCCAAAGACATTTCCTTGAAATGATGAGCCTATCCATTTTCTATGGCTAGCAGCAGCTTTGATATTTTAGCCAGTTCAATAACATCATCCTGCAGACGATAGAATTTGGATGGCCAGTTCATGGCCCACATGTCTTGCCACCTCTTGGACATCACTTTCCGTCATTCCAATCACCTAATTAAGAACAAAATGCTGATTTGTGACATCCATTCATCCATAGAATGGAAAGTACAACATCAATATGTCTCCTACCAACTATGCATGGGAGAGGTAATGAAATCCATCCAACATTTCAAGAGTTAATGGTGGAATACTTTGTGTAAAATTGGACATGTTTGACAGACTTTTTTCACAAGCAAGTCTGTCAAAGGTTCAAATTTTTAAAACTGTTCAATACAAAAAGACCAGGTGTACCCATGAAAATTTGGTAGATTTTGCCACTGGCACATAAGTATCCATGCAGAACTCTGGTTGCCATGGCAACTAAAAGAAAAACCTTTAAAAATCTTCTTGTCCAAAACAGCAAGGCTTAGAGCCTTGATATTTGGCATGTTACATCATCTAATGGTCTTCTATGAAAATTGTTCAAATTGTGCACCTTGAGTGAAAAGAGGCCCCACCCTGGGGGTCACAAGTTTTACAAAGCCCAGATTAGGTTTCAAATATGCTTCACCTCTGCTCCGTCGATATTTTATCGCTACATTTATATCTACATCTAGAAAAATGACATGGCTTAACTGACTTCTGTTCCACAACATGTATACCTTGACCACTAAGTTTAAGCCTTTTACAAATGTTCTTCCAACTCTCAGGCGTAGCCTTGCATTTCATGAACAGCCTTTTCTTAATAGAAGTTGTGAACCTTGCTTCTTTTCTTGCAGTACAAGACGTTTTCAGATTGCGCTGTTGTTGATGTCTTTTGTAATGTAGTCTCTTTTTCAGTTGGCCTTGCTATTAACTTGGTTAACTCAGATGAACTAATATCAATGTCTGAATGATATGTTGTTGGATTTGTTTGTTTACAGGCATCATAATGCTCCATGATATTTGGGATGGATATGTATCAGAGAAGTACAGAGCTCCAGATAAGCTGCATATTGCGTATTTACACAATTAAAATTGCAGAAAACCCAATTGAATTCATACAGTGTGCTTACTGAAATGTATGCAGTTCCACAGTTGTAACTGGATTGAAAGTTTAAGTCATATCGGCTGTATTGCTGCCCATAATTATGGGTAACCTGCCTCTTTAAGAATTCCTATAGCCAGCTGAGGATTGTCTTCCCCTGAAAGATCTATTTTCATATTGTAGGAAAGCCAGCACAGTTTTTTATCTCTCCTGAAATATCCTCACCAAATATTTGGGACGTAATGGGGGTAGATTGAGTATAAATGTTTTTGTACTTCTTTTTTTAGACTTGAACATAATTATAATATAATGCCTATGTAAAGACAAATGTCACTGAACATGACCAAATAAAATGAGGGCATCAGAAATTACTGTTTTGCTGATTGACTAATATTGTTGCCCATATTTTCAGCTAACTTTATTATGGGAACCAAATTCTGTATATCTTCAAGCATTCTATCATAACTACGACCTTTTTTCTCCAAAATTTTCCAAACTTCATGATTCACAGTTGGGGGACATAAATTAGAACAGTTATCAGGAATTTGATATTTCTGCAAAGAGCAAGTAGTATTTATAAATTTTGCTAAGGACTGAAATAGCTTCACCCCGAACAACTTTTTTTAATTTTAGGGGTTCCCATTCTGTAGACTGTTTCTTTTCATAATCTTTACCAAACATGGCTTTCAAAAATTTGTCACTAATATCTTTATTGCCACTAGGCACAAGATTTGCTGAATAATGTAATTCAGAATCCAAAATATCATCATGATCAATTCCTACATGCATCCTGGGGACATTATGGATATGGAACACTGGCTCACTCCTTTCAAGTCTGGTTGCATTGTCATTGAAAGCAAAGAAATGTTTGTAAAAGCTGCTACCTATTTCTGCTCATAATTGATTGTATATCAGGTTTTGAAATGTTATTGCACCAATTGAAAGTAATTTGGAGCATAATGCCAATTAAGTAACTTCTCTTTCAACTTTTGAGCCTCAAACCATTTAGTTTGAAATCACATAGAGTGAATACATTCCACACATTTAATGGAAATAAATAATACGGAATCTGTCACAGGCATTAAATGATAGATATAATTACATGACTCCTTATGTAAATTGTTGGTCCAGAGTTTGTGGTAACCAGTCTATAAATTGCTGGTCCAGAGTTTGTGATAACCAGTCTATTAATTGCTGGTTCAGACTTTGTGATAACCAGTCTATTAATTGCTGGTCCAGAGTTTGTGATAACCAGTCTATTAATTGCTGGTTCAGACTTTGTGATAACCAGTATATTAATTGCTGGTTCAGAGTTTGTGATAACCAGTCTATTAATTGCTGGTTCAGAGTTTATGATTATCAGTCTATATTCAATATATCTGGAAGCCCAAAGTGGTAAAAAAAATACTGTTGAACTTTCAGAATGTTTGTCAAATTCTTATTTATGCCTTTGTCACAAAGAACAAATTTCACTTCCCATCATATGAAATAGACCAGTTTTAGGTCTTGCTTTATATCTTTGTCTGGTTTGCTCTTGCTTTATTCACCTGTGATAATAAAACATAGATACATCTAAAGTTACCTTGAGCTTAAAATTTGTAAGCAAGAACAGTACTAAATATGTCCATCTGAATTTTAACTCTCTGCCATTTTTATACGCCCATCATGACCATGTACTATGAGATGCTGTAACTTAAACAGTTCTTATCCAGTCTTCACCAGACTTTGTCAGTATATCTCGTCCAAGTTTGATAATCAGTAGGACTCTCAAGAGTTATGGCCCTTGAGTTAGTTGAAATTCTTTAAGTTGATAGTGTTCTGTCAATTATCAGAATATTTTTTCTTTAACCTAAACCAAATTTATTCAACAGAGTTTGATAAGCAGCCAGATCATATAAGTATTTTTCTCAGACCTGAAGCTGACTTGTATATAGAATGTGTATCTCTATAAAATTTAGGCTGACATTGGTAACATTTCTCCAGAACTATGGCACTGGTGTTTGTCAAAATTACGAAAATAAAGGGTGTATTCTCAGTTATTAAGTGGGGTATTTGAAACAGAATTAATTTACTTTTTGCCGGCTTACAGTAAGTATGTATTAATGTCTTGGATATCATAGACAGTTTAAGCAAGTGAGGTGGCATCAAATTATCACCAGTAACAAAAAATAATAGACAAATCACTCTTAAGTAGATGACTTCATTGAGATTTCAGTTTTGCAGCAGTGCTTCTAATTTCTTTTGGTATAATTTTATGTTAAAATCCATTTTTTTCCAGATCAAACAATTAACAATGCTTTCAACCCCTCCACTGCCCAAGTCCACAACCCCCACCCCCCTCCCTCCACAAACACACACTCAAACTAGCCCAGGGTCACCAGTTTTCACAGCATTCCCCAAAACAGACATGAAAACAGTCAGCTTGGGAATTTCATAATAGTGAATTTTTCTATATACTGGCATGAATTTGTTTTTCTATGTAAAATTACATTTGAAATTATTTTATGTCTTCAAAATACTGATATAACATAATTATGATTATGAATGGCCACATTTTAGATTAATGAATAACTTTTTATGGGAACAAATTAAAATCTAAACAGAAAGAAAAAAGATTAATGTGGAAACCTCATTTTGTTCTCTGAGCTTATATCACAAAATTAATTATAATTTTTATTTGTTTTGGCAGTTTCCCTTTATCAAGTGGTCAATTATTATTTTCCAAATAAAGTCCTGTTTTAAATTAGTTGAAAATATTAGCAGAATTGTATGCTATTTATTTTGAATGATGACCATTGTAATAGTTTTGATGCAAACTATCCTTTGCACATGTTGAAATTTTCCTTTTATGATACTGTTGATAATCCACAGCAGAATTGTACCATTAAGATTTATAAAGCAAAATTGTCATTGTGTAGCTCATCATACTGAAGCTGGGAGGCATGTATATGCTTTACCTGCAGAAAGCACTTAGAGGATGATTTCTGTTGTGGTCAATGTCATGCCCAAGGGTTTGACTTGCTTATTTATGACCACTGAGACCACTGTATCTTGATAAAGTACAGTGTGTGCTTGTCAAAGTTACCTTGAGGCATTGGTAGAGAGGGCAGGACGTTTTCCTGGAGTGTAGGCCCTGGGTACGTTTCCTTGCTACTCCCATTGCAGTGTATCTTTGGACAATGCACTTGATATGATAAAAGTGAACCTGGTTGTAAATGGGTACCAGCAGATTGCTGGGTTGTAAATGGGTACCAGCAGATTGCTGGGTGTAAGGTAATTTTATTTCCTGATACTGGAATAAATGATGATGATACAAAATCTATTTTGCCTTGTAAATCTGAATGTACATATTCTACTGTAGGAACAAAATTTTAGTTGTGTAAGATAAAGGCAGTAACTGTTGTAGAATCATCAAAGGATAGTTAGTGTCAACAGACAAGGCAGAAGTGACTGGAATATTTAACCTTACCTGAGCACAAAGTGAGGTTAGAAACTGTGTCACAAGTTCAGATCACATTTTTTACACTCTAGAGGTCATATTTTCAATTTGATCATCATAACTGTTTGTCAGAATGTTTGTCACTATACAGTCTAGGTCAAGAACAAAACTTTGTGACTCAAGGACTTAAATGAGGTCACTAGGTCAAACCATATGAAAACATTGCTCAAAATGTTTACTACTTGATCTTCATAAAACTTTGTCAGAATGTTTGTCTTTTCAAAATTTTAATCCGGTTTTGCCATTCACACTGAAAATCTGTCTCCCCAGAATTCATGGGGTGACATAATAACATTTGAATTTAATGGGTAATAGACAGATCTTGGAATATGTTATTGTTAACTGGTATTTACAGGGATCGGGGCTAATTTTTGTAAGTGGGGGGGGGGGGGGGGGGGGGGGGGGGCAAGGTTTTTGATGGGGGTAGGAGAGTGGATTTTCAGGGATATTTACCATAACATTTAGTTATATGGTTAAATTGAGGATAATGCATTGTTAATTAATTTGGGGAAAAAAGGGATGTAAATGTATTGGTTGAAAATGTTTAAAATCTGGTGATAATAGTGTTGACCTTCCTTGGTACTTTATTTTTGTTGCTCATTTAAATGTCTACTTTTTCGTACTCCTGCTTTTTTGACATGTCAGTATTTCTTTTTTTTTCTTTTGCAGCTATATTTTTTGTACTTCTAAACTTTTAGGAGTGGGCAGAGCTCCAGATAAGCTTTTGGTGCAATTGGGTATTTACCCATCACTTTTTGTCTGAATTGGGTATTGGAAATTTGAATTGGGTAAAAATAATATCATTACCCAGTCTTTTCAGAAGTAATTGGGTATTTGCTAAAACCAATTGGGTATTTTACCAATCTTGCACTAACAATTGAGTATTTTTTTGCTTACAGTATACATGGTATATATCATTAAACAGGACTGACTAAGTATTTTAATGGCGCCCTTCAATGTTTAATACAAAAATGTATTTAAAATTGTAATGAATGTTTCATACTGTTGTTTTCTTTTTCACTTTTAATGCAGTCTGAGATCAGTTCATCCATAATATCCCGAACGATGTGGTCACCGCAATATGCATTCTCCCAAAAGATGTCATCCAGTATTGGTGACACAACATCGTCACAAACAGATAACTGTCATTGTTGAACAGCAAAATATCCCACTAATTTGTTTGTTTGTGCTGCAACAATGTTTTTTCCTGCAACCTCTTTACATTTTATCGGCGTAAAATTGTTTACAAAGCGTCCAAATAACACCGATCAGCCGACTGAATGGTCCTGTTATTTTTCCGATAAATTGCAACCTGTTCTGCAGTAACGTATAACCAGTCAGTCAAATCTAGCGTTAAAGTCTCGTACCCATTCTAGTTATAAGGAAAATGCGATACGCAAGCTATTTTTTACGAATTGGGTATTAGGAATTTTAATTGCATTTCAGTACGCACACTGTATGAATTCAATTGGGTTTTCTGCAATTTTAATTGCGTAAATACGCAAATACGCAGCTTATCTGGAGCTCTGAGTGGGGAATGATGATGATCAAAATTCAGCCTCAAAATACATGATGATTAGTCAGAGCATATTTTGAAAATAATTATAATAATAATATTTTTTGGATAAAATTTTTGGACCCCAAATCCTCTTATATGTGGTGAAATGTTTTATGGAATTTGCACAGTATGGTACCCACAAAAGTTGTCTGCAGTCCTTATCCAGTGTTCACTAAACTTAGTCAGAATAGTCGTGGTTATAATATCTTGATCAAGTTGATAATCAGCCAGATTCCCTTAGTGTCTGTAAGAGTTACAGCCCTTGAATTACTCAAAGTTGTCAGTGTCTGCTAAACAATAACTTGAGTGGTTTCTTTACATGCCTTTAAAGAATGTTCATAATCATATCTATTGTTGGTTAAGTTTGATATCTTTTGTTGGTCAAGTTATATCTATTGTGGGTTAAGTTTGATATCTTTTGTTGGTCAACTTATATCTATTGTTGGTTAAGTTTGATATCTTTTGTTTGTCAAGTTATATCTATTGTTGGTTAAGTTTGATATCTTTTGTTGGTCAAGTTGTATCTATTGTTGGTTAAGTTTGTTATCTTTTGTTGGTCAAGTTATATCTATTGTTGGTTAAGTTTGATATCTTTTGTTTGTCAAGTTATATCTATTGTTGGTTAAGTTTGATATCTTTTGTTTGTCAAGTTATATCTATTGTTGGTTAAGTTTGATATCTTTTGTTGGTCAAGTTGTATCTATTGTTGGTTAAGTTTGATATCTTTTGTTGGTCAAGTTATATCTGTTGTTGGTTAAGTTTGATATCTTTTGTTGGTCAAGTCCTATCTATTGTTGGTTAAGTTTGATACTCCAGATCAGATTAATGTTTCAAGATTTATGGGCCTTGAATTCATCAGAATTTGCCATGATGGGCGTTTATTATGGTAGTTTCAATATAGAGGATAGTACGTGCATGAGTGTCTTTTCATATTGAATTTATTAAACAAGTTGAATAAAATAATAAAATGCCAGGATCTGCCGAGCATTATATTAATGTTATTCAACGAGTTTAAAAAATTCAATGTGGGAAGTCACAAATGTAATATTCTTTTTATCACATGATAGTCTTTCCTGTCGAAACATCAAAAATTCTACTTTCTTTAAGTCAGTTGACCATGTCTCCGGTTCAAAAGTGTTCGTTCATTTCGTTCAATACATATTCAGTAGTTCGTTAATCTTGGCTGTATATCCGTTTAACCGTATACCCAGACGTTGAATCGTGCGATTCATTCTACTGATCACTTTGATCAATTGCCTCACAGCTTCTTCTCTAGCTTCTTGCTCGTCTTCTTCTTCATACTGGTTAAAGTATTCTGTTTCATTCGAAACTCGTTCTGTTCGTTTTTCTTCTCTACGAGATGAGAATCCGTTTAACACGTTGGTCATGTTAACGTGACATCTTCGACAACCGTCTTCTAGTTTGTCGGCGTACCACGGGCAGTCTTCGCATTCACCAGTCGCGCCGTTTAGTTGCTGATTCGAGCCACATACTTTGGCGGCCTTTACGCAAGTGATTTCGTCCCAGTAGTAGCATTTCGTTTCGTCGCATTCGCAGCGTAGAGGAAAGTTGTTCTCGTGCAGTATGCTTCTGGATGGTTTCATATCATCGATCGGACAATCGTATTCGGGAGAAAAACAATTCGTTTTAGGATAGTCCAACGAAGAAATGTTTGCTGGTTGCACCATACCGGGAAGACAAGGTGAACACATGTCTCGTCCCGGAAAGTTTATGTTTTCGTGTTTGTGGCACGGGATCACTTCGTGTCCGGGTCTGCAGGATACGGGAACGCAACAAGCCCCTGCGTTCATAACATAGTCCATGTCTGTTGTGTCCAGATTAGCGTAGTAATAAATCTGACCAGGTTCGCAATGTCCGTGATTCACTGACTGCCAAAACTTCTCCATTTTTTTGTCATCTTCTATTTCCATTCCCAAGACGCATCGTCCCAACAGCAGCAGGCATGCGGCCAGACGTACGATTTCGTAGGCATCCATTATCATTGCTCGAAATATTTGTGCGATGTAGTACAAAGATGGGTTTCGGTTTTTATATATAGATAAGGGTTCGCTTATTAACCAAATGGCATTCAATTAACCAAAACGATACTCGATTAACCTTTTATAAGTTTTCGAATATAATAAAGTTCCGAGGTAAATTATCTATACACTACGACGAGATACGAATCGTTAAACATGGGTCAGGGACAAAGCTTAGCGGAAAGCGAGTACGTTATTAATATTCCGGACGAAGAAGACAGAGCCTATCTCGAGGAAAAGGGCATAACATTGGAAAAGCATATTCTGAAACGGAAAGATTGGCTATATCGCACGTACGATGAACCATCTACCGAATACGTTAAACCTATATTGCCCGACAATTGCTGCTGGATCGATAGATCAGTAAACGAAGAAGTAGTTAACCGTTATATTTTCCAGAACAGCGTTCCTATAGTAGAAGTAGAAGGATCGTTGGAGATCAAACCTGACCGCAAACCACATGTCATTACGTATGGAATTCCGCAACCGGACAAGTACAGCTACCCATACGGATGTGAGTTGGATTCCGACAAACAGTTTGTGTTGCGTACGAAAACTAACAGAAAGGGTCGCATTTATCTCGTTCCCACACCGCCAATTTGTCACATTATATACGAAGAAGAATCGATGGTGAAAAACTTTTTCGAAAAATATAAACCGAGATTAGAACGAGAGACCAAAGTTAAAATAGTACACTACTCTTATTATCACGATCGTGGAAACATACACGAAGCGGATTTAATCGTGAGTATAAGGACTCAAGGTCGAACATCTCATATGGTGGACTTGATCAATAGGGCTTTAAAAGCGACGGAAGGACGAGAGGATTGTTATGAGTCTTTTTATTTTGACGATAACCTACCGAGTATTTACTATCTGCGAGAAGATTTAATCAAAAGAATAGTTGAGTTCATCACACGAAATCGTTACAACGGAATGGGAGTAATGGAAATGGGTGGTTCGGGGAGGAGCAGTTCGGAGACAGACAGCGATTGTGCGGTATATCAAGTAAAGATACAGACAAGCAGTGATTGCTCTGTATATCAAATAAATTAACTAACTGTTTTTCGTGCAAAAATAAAACATTCGAGTATATTTTTTAAATCATTTTATTTACACAATTGCAATTAAATTTACGAATAGAAAAGATACAAAACGTAGTTTCTTCTTCTTTTTCAGGTTCCCTTTCTGTCAAAGTACGAGCAAACATACAAACAATACGGCCAATATTCGATCCATTTCCCATCTGCTGCTCTTGTTTGTTTGGTAACGTAGATTCGTTAGATAAACTCCGCCTTCTTGTTCGTCTGGTTCCCGAGTGGTTTGAATAATTTCTGGTGGGGGCGATGTCACATCCTCACTTTTATTACGAAACGCAACGTTATTGCAAGTGTCCGAAAAATAAAATCCCCAACTCGGTTGTTGAGCAGATGCAGTTATATTATCCGGCGGTATTAAAACCTTTGCGTATTCCCTATAGTTCATATAAAATGGTCCCGAGTAAGGCAAACAATGGTTCGGTTGTATGGTCCCTATATAATCTCCGTACTTGTTTGAAGCAGATACGTATTCGTGTATACGCAACGCTGTATGTCGAGGACAAAGACATTTTGTGTATATTTTCAGCGATGCTTGTCCAACAGAAACATCGAATAAAATGTAATCTTGTCCCGATATAGTTCTCGCCTCCGTATAGTTCACGCATTCTGTTACGTTAACATATGATACTAGGTTTTCGTGCGGGTTCGTATCGTTTATGTAATTTCGAGCTTCCAACGTGCCCGACTCAACACATATTTTATTTTGTTGTGCAAGGATTCCCTTACTGTAAAATAAAAGAAAAATAGCAAATACTGGTATAATTTTCATTTTGATTAGAAAATAACGTAGTTGAGTAACACACGCGTGAGACATTAATAAAATTTAAATTTCGTTCACATATTGTTTAAATTTGTTCACATAATATCTTGTCTATCGAACTTCTTTTTCGTTGCCGGTTGTTTACCCGATGATCCTTCCTTTTTTCGTTTTCTTTCTGACGCCGCCGATGTAGTTGCGATTTCTTTTACCGGAGACGATTCCATTTTTTCTGGTTCTTTATCGTCTTCTTCTCCGCTACTATCGTTTTCTTCGCTGCTCGAGGATTCCGAGTCATCGTCTGACTTGTCGTTTCCTCCTAATATATCATCCACTAAACCCGTATAGTCTTCCTCGTCTTCTCCACTATTGGCGTCGTCTTCTACTCTAGCTTGCTCCAACGCCTTTTCGTACAGTTCATCTCCCGATTTCTCTTTCAATGCGAGGGCTTTCAACGCTGTGCGAACCGATTGATAAGACATAAATTGTTCTAACCCCATTCTATCGCCTAACATGGTCACGTGGTCATCATTGATGTCGGTGATAACTTTCGTTCCTAAGACATTTCCGTCTTCATCTATTTCGTCCTCTACCGACACTGTGTTTTGAATTTGCTCGGCTACGTCTTCGTTTGTAGTGCAATACGAAAATAACAATTCAACGATTTCCACCATGTTAACTGCTTGGTTCGCTTTCATCAATAATTCTTGACAGGAATCTTTGAAACCTCGCCTCACACCCGTATACTTGTCGTTAGACTTTCCTATAGGAGTTGCGAAAAAACATCCTTTTACGGGTTTGCAACTTTTGTTTTGCTTATTTTTAGAGGCTACTATGAACCACATGTTATCGTACGTAAAGTGATAGTTTTCCACGCAGGTTGAGTACACCCTGTCTCCGTTTTTTTCGCTAGAAGACGAAGCATAGTCGGCTATCTGAAACCTGTTGTACATCAAAACGCCCGAAGATTCCGTAATTTCGTGATCGTACATTCCATCATCTATATACAGCAAAGTGTTCTTCGTGGGCACCGATTCGAGATTTCCTTCGAGTTTGTTATAGTGCACGTACGCACCGACGTTCGTTCTTTTCTTTTCACTCCACTCCGGAGTGAGTCCGCTTCTATGCAAGACGATTGCCGTAGCCATTATCTTTTGTAACATGTCTAGGCTGTTATAGCTCATGTGTTCGGAGAGGTAAGTCAAATGAACCAACTCCGTTTTCTCGATTACTTGTCTCATGGCATTTACCTGTTTCTTATTGTTGTTTACATTACCCACGTCAACTTTCAAGTTCATCGCATGCTGTTTCAATGTGGTTACGAGTTTGTTCGCTAAGCTTTCTACTTGGTTTCTATGCGCGGTCACTTGTTCCTGGGATTTTATGTGGGTTTTGGGTGCTGGTATCGCGCTAGTCATTTGCCCGTATCCCTCGTGATTCTGTTGTTGACCTTCTCTATTGGGTAAAGAGGCCATATAGAATTTCTGTTTTTCTACAGTGTCTAACAGTCGCTCCCTAGTTAGCGAAAAATCGAGCTTCAGCGTCCCTGGTGAGCCGCACGTAGTCCAGAGCGTTTTCTTCCCATCTATTGTGGAAACTACTTCGCTTACCGGTCTCATCGGATAATACTTGAGATCGCATCCTACGAATTTATCGGTCAAGGCTCCCGTCTTCGGTCTAAACGTGTAGAATTTTGTAGACAAGGAATCCAACATCAAAGGAAATACGTTGTCTTCGTTTACTTCTATACCGTATTTAGATACGGCGGACATAAGTCTTCTTATCAAGCTCGTTCGATTTACGTAACTGTGTAGGAGTCCCAGATACTTGAGTTCGCTCGTAGATTTACCTATCCATACAGCTTCCAGTTTTTTTCCGCCCAACTTTTCTGGATCGGGAAGGGATAAGCTCTTCGCGAAGTTTTCAACTCCCTTAACGTTTTTAACAAATTGCTGAAACAACTGTAAAAAATTCTCGCATTTCCCCATGTTCGCGCCGAGATCGCACTCTCTAATGATGTTACTTCTAGCGCCTTTTATTTGAGGAGCCCATAAGAGGTCTACGTATTCTTTCCCAGTCATGTTAGCCGCTTTTTCCGGTTCTACCTTTACTTTCGCGCTACCGGCAAAAGTAGTGGACATGTTTGTGGTGGACAAAAACAACCCCCCCACGTGTACGTGAATGTCTTTTTCTGTGCTCTGGACTATTCCCGCTCTAGTCAACAACGTGTCTACGCAAACCCCGATCTGTTGCCGGTTACAATTGTGACATTTGTTTTTCACCGAAATTATTGTTTTATCGATAGAGGCGTACAACAGGTACATGAGCCAAGAAGCCATTTTCACGTCTCTACACGCGGTGTGGTTTAACAACACTTCGGTTACAGAACCTGGCATCGATTGACAAGCCGCGACCGTTTCTTTTTGTTTCTTTTGTTGCTGCCACTCAGGAGCGGCCACTATTTTGGGTACGTCTACATTGGCCGAGGTCTTAGCGGTAAACGTACATCCGGCTATCATCTGGGCTACAGCTAGTCCGTTATCGGGCGGTAGAGACGAACAATTTTGGTCTCCCGGTTTAACTTTCAAAAACCGCTCCATATCCAGTTCCGTGTAGAGACAGTTTTCCGCTCTATAATTCATATATACGCCCAAAACGTTGAGTCTCCCTTCTACGCAATCGTCGTCTACGGACATTACATCTTTCGAACACATGTTCGCAGTATAGCACAGTTCGGCTATTTCGCTATCGCTCATGTCGCCTACGTACTGAGACACGGTATTGGCCATTCTTTCCACAGTCATGAGAAAAGTCCCTATGTGTCTGTTTTCGGGTCCTAAGACGCGGGATTTTTTTGGATCAGACGATTCTAGAGGAGGATGTATCATTCCATATACAGGTATGGGCAAATGATCGTTTCGTTCGTTTACCCCTCGTCCGCCTTCTTCATCGTTGATTTTCAACATTTCATCATTGAACAAAAACGGAGAATTGTTGGTTATATGACTCCAAAAGCTCAACTGCGTGATATATAACACCATTACTTCGTCGTCGGCCAACAAATCTACGACTAAATTTGCTTTTTTCCCCATAGAAGGAGCATACGGCTTTTTTCTTTCTAGTATATCTTTAGAGTGAAGAATTATAGATTCTTCGAGATGTTTTTGAATCCCCAAGGCTGTTGCCCCCATGACTCGTTCGTACATATCGACTAGAGAATCTTTCGAAACTATAACTGCGTAGGGCATGAAATTGTTGTTCACTTGCTTTCTTTTTGGTTGTTTTTTCTTTTTATCTTGAGCTATGTCTACGTGTCCTATCATAGTGGGCATGACGCATTTTGGCAGCAATGTTCCCGTAGGAACGTACATAACGTTTTCGCTTCCAGGAAACATAACGGAATTATATGTTTTAAAGTTGATGATGTTGGCCTCACCGAACACGTCTTCTTTTTTGCATACGTAGCCCACATAACCGGATTCGTAGCACCCAACTGTTTTCTGTATGTTTTCCGCGAGCAAAGCGGGTTCGGTTCTGTTCTGAGTATCTTCTGTTCGTTTAGTGGAAAATCGAACGATTTTTGTATCGTCTGAAATTTTGGGAAGTATGTTATTTTCTCAGTATAGTATTAATTTTTAAAGTCGTTATTCATCATGACCTATTAACTTCGAGTCATTAACCATCACACCGACTTTTGACAATCGAGTTACCCAATGGTTTCGTTTCAGAAAGGGACAAACTCGGGCAAAATATATGCGCCTTATTTCAAGATGGATGAATGGCCCACATACAACAGAATGTACCATCATGACAGTGTGTATCATACATGTAAGAATGTACCAAATACTTGACAGAATGTATCAATACATAAAAGGATTACTACTGCATGACTGTGTCCCATTCATGACAGAATGTACCCATACAAGTCAGTGTCCACATAGGTCAATAACAGAGTACCACATACATGACAGAATGTACACTTTGCAGTGTGATCCACATATTGTAAGAATGTACCTAATTACCGGTTCGAATGTACCATACTAAAGACTAGGTCATAGTCCCAATCAAGTAAACGTGTACTAATGAAGCTGTACCACAAATGAATATAGCTCAAAATTATCTAACCTTGCATGAAAACCTTGTTCGTCCCAGGTGGAAAAATGTCTACAATATGGCATCCATACAAAGACAGTCACTTGCAATCGAAATAAAATATACTGTACAAAAGTTTTATGTAATTGAATAAGATGAGACTTGCAGTTTAACTAAAAATAAGATTTATTGTTAATTTACAGATCTGCAGAATATGCTTATAAAACTACGAATGCCTAACATGATCTGAAAAAATGGGCGTTACATTCACCCATAAATTGTAGCATAAAGATTCTACTTCAGTTCCATTACATCAAATTATTAAAGGGGCCAAATGTTGAAACAAAGTCAAAAACAATTTTGATAAAAAGTCATACTGACTTATGTGTAGGACCATAAAACAAGTTTTGATCTTTACGAGCAAATTCAGTTAGCTTAATTAAGATTCAGCGGTGACTTCATAAATGTATGACATAAAGTATGACGTCATAATAATGTGACGTCATATAAGGTTAAGCTCGTAACTTGTAATACAGGGTCAACTCGCGTAATTTGATGATTCTCTTCATAATTAGTCTGCGAGCTGTTAGATTACTAATTCATAAATACTTCTCAAAATTCTGATAAAAAGAAACAAATATTTTACGTTCCATTGGCTATGCAACTCTTTCTAACCATAGGGGGTAAATTGTAACAGCATATGACCCAAATGACGTATTACGCTGAAAATATAGTACTGTAAAATACAAATTATTTGCATTGTTAGAATCGAAATAATAAATATGTTCCAATAATTTTATCAATTAATAAAGCATGGGCAGTCATTTGGATGTGAATAATTAACCCTTTACCACACAGAACAGAAGCCAAAGTAACCTCTTTTACATAACACTGATAAGTGATAATCAATAATCGGTATATGGCTGATAAGCGTGACTGTCTTATCTGAACAAATCTTATCAAATGATCTTCCTGAAAATAAGTCAGTATGATTGCTTTGATGAAATCTAGGTAGAATTTGAATATGGGTCATCTGTAGTCAAAAAGTAGGTCACTATGTTAAATCAAAGAAAAACCTCGTGTATGTGATAGAGGCTGTATTTTTCAATTGATCTTCATGAAATTTGGTCAGAATGATAGCCTTGATGAAATCTGGGTCAAGTTTGAATATGGGTCATCTGGGGTCAAAAACTATGTCACTAGGTCAAATCAAAGAAAATACTTGTTTATGCTCCAGTTTTAATGATAATTGGTCAGAATACTTTTTTTCCATGAAATCACTAGGTCAAAGATGTTTACACTGTTATGGTGTATTATGGTGTGTTTCTCAGGTCAGCAACCTAGGGCCATCTTGGTCCTCTTGTTTTTCTAATTCCTGGAAAATCCCTGGTTTCCTTGTACCTGAGAAAATTAGTATTTTTCTAATTCCTGGAAAATCCCTGGTTTTACTATCAACTCGACATTAAGAATTGTTATCCCAGATGCAGTCAATCTCAGAAAGTTTAAGTTACTGATGCCGGAAAGAGAATGAGGTTGTTAAACAAATAGAAATGTGGCAAGGATGATGAACTGTCAAACAAATTTTTACTGTTCTACATCTTTCTTCAGTTTGTTCACATTGTCTGTAACCATTGACAACTTTTTTGCCTGTTTTGTGAGTAACTGCAAGATTGCCATCATGTTTATCATCAGTTTTTCACCTTTGTCGACAAAATCTCGTTGTTTTTCCCCACTTTGACCCTCTTTATCATTGCGAGAATCTGCTAATTTGTATCGATTCTCGTCTGTTCACCTTCCCCGGTCGCCATATTTGGATAACTCGGGACGTACTGAAGGTACCAAGTTGTAACTTTATACAGTGTTTGAAGGATAGTCTGTGCATCGTACGTATCTACATATCTTCTTTCTGTTGTTCCCCATTGGCCGTCAACATATAGTTTGATGTTACCGTCATAGAGTCCAATACCATTGGCTAATCGAATGTTTGTAATATTTAAAGGAAAAACTATAATATGAAGGTACCAAATTGTAACTTTATACATTGTTAGAAGGATAGTCTGTGCATCATATGTATCTACATGTCTTCCTTCTATGGCCGTCAGCATATAATTTGATGTTACCGTCATAGAGTCCAATCCCATTGGCTAGTCGAATGTCTGTAATATTTAAAGGAAAAACTATAATATGAAGGTACCAAGTTGTAACTTTATACATTGTTAGAAGGATAGCTTTGCATCATTTGTATCTACATATCTTCTTTCTATGGCCGTCAACATATAGTTTGATGTTACCGTCATAGAGTCCAATACCGTTGGCTAGTCGAATGTCTGTGATATTTAAAGGAAAAACTATAATATGAAGGTACCAAGTTGTAACTTTATACATTGTTAGAAGGATAGTGTTTGCATCATATGTATCTACATATCTTCTTTCTATGGCCGTCAGCATATAATTTGATGTTACCGTCGTAGAGTCCTACTCCATTCACTAGTCGAATATCTGTAATATTTAAAGGAAAAGCTATAATATGATAATATGACAAGTAGATATAATTATGTATTTTCTATGACCCCCCCCCCCCCACCCCCCTTTGAAGAAGGAGGGGTATATTATTTTGCAGATGCCTGCAGGTGCTCGTGATGAAATAAAGCACAGAGGGGCACCTGGGGTCTTCCTCCACCTTCAAAGCTGGAAAGTGTCATAATTATTATGATCTATAATTGTGTTGGTGCAAGGTTAAACCCATCCAAATAAAACAAAATTATGTATTGATAGAGGTCAGTGAGAGAGAGTGCAGTAACGGGAACAATATCTCTAGGTGGTCCCATTTTTGAAAACCTTGCCCAGGTTATACTTGAATCCTATATAAAGTTTTGACTTCATACTTTACATATTCTTAGAGATCAGTGAGAGGGAGTGCAGTGTTAAACAACCACAGCTCTTGCTGACCATATTTCTCCTTTCTCCTTGAAACAACCTCAGTGACTGAAAATTCCCTTACACTACTTAATTCCAAGAGTGATTCCTTCGGTGTTAACAATCTCCCTGTTTTTGATAGGCAGCGCCACCCTGTCAGTGTGGGTATAGCCTTAACCAGTTAACCAGTTATTCATTCAAATGTACAAGATGTCCAAACTGCATGTCGGTCAGTTTTGATTACCTGACAAAAACACAAGGAACAAGACAAGAAAGTTTTATTTTAATACTCTTACTTTGCACATACAAGAATACAAAACAAGAGCTATGTAGTCACAAATATAAGTCAGTAGCCCAAGGAGAGTCTTCCCCTCGACAACAACATTCCCATAGAACAAACGGGTGTTTGTATTATTTTTTACCTGATAGCCATATTGTGTATATAGTGTTTCTTTTTCTAGCATGAGATTTATCACAGTTAAAAGACTACTTTATTTGCATTGTATTGATTCTTTAAAGGTATTTAAAACAGCAACATAAAATAGGTATTATAGCAACCTCACATAAAGGGTAATTAATACTGCATGTCCTTTACAAGATTTTCAATAATGAATAATTTTCAATAATGAAGGATTTATTTCATTACTGAACAAATAAATATTAAGAAAACGTATACTTTTTAATTTTTATACCTTAATATTATCCTTGTGTTTGGATTTCAGGAATCACACCTTACCCAACTGTACATACTCTTAAGGTTTCAGATTCGCGAAATTTTGACCCAACAAAAATATGTGCCTTTACAGTGTTGTGAAATCATAACTGACTTAAAATAATTCGCTGACACAACAATCACAGAACTCTAGCTCTATAAATCGCAAAGAAAAATCTTAGACAATTTCCTTCAAAATCTTATTTTTAAAACACTGCCAGTGTAGGCCCATTATCTATGTACTGTTAACAGATATTCATGTACATAGACCCTATCTATTAGGTGAGCATCTTCATGTCCAGCTGCACTCCTGGGGGAAATTGCAGGCACCTTACATATGCCTCTTTCTGAGTCCACCAGACTTCCCAGATTCTAGAGTGGTGGAAATTTCTGCAAATTTTCTTTTCTTATCTGAAAAGTACAAAATGTCTCTGCTTTAAAACAAGAGCTGTCCAGCTTCTAAATCAAACAGTTGCCATAACTTTGCAATTAAGACATAACATAGTTGTGATATTACAGTTTTTGGTGGATTTTAATTTCTTTATACAATATGATAGAGGACAATCTGTGCATCATACCTATCTACATATTGTTTCCCAATGGCCATCAACATATAAATTTGTTGCGAACGTCCTACGGTCCTGATCCATTTACTAGTCTTGTTTCTGTAATAATATATTATTTAAAGGAAAAACTAAAATAAGACAAGTAGATATATGTATTTTCTGCAAGTTTAGCTTTTGTTTAAGTTATCACACCACCCTTCTTGATAGTTCCTGTCTGCCTGTACAGCTGCACTCATGGGGGAACTTACAGGCACCTTACATGTTCTTTCTTAGTCTGCCAGACTTCCCAAATTCTAGAGTGGTGGAAATTTGTGCAAATTTTCTTTTCTTATCTGAAAAGAACAAAATATCTCTGCTTTAAAACAAGAGCTGTCCAGCTTCTAAATCAAACAGTTGCCATAACTTTGCAATTAAGACATACCATAGTTGTGATATTACAGTTTTTGATGGATTTTAATTTCTTTATACAATATGATAGAGGACAATCTGTGCACCATACCTATCTACATATTGTTTCCCAATGGCCATCAACATATAAATTTGTTGCGAACATCCTACGGTCCTGTGCCATTTACTAGTCTTGTTTCTGTAATAATATATTATTTATTTAATGGAAAAACTAAAATATAACAAATAGATATATGTATTTTCTGCAAGTTTAGCTTTTGTTTAAGTTATCACACCACCCTTCTTGATAGTTCCTGTCTGCCTGTACAGCTGCACTCATGGGGGAACTTGCAGGCACCTTACATGTTCTTTCTTAGTCCGCCAGACTTCCCAAATTCTAGAGTGGTGGAAATTTGTGCAAATTTTCTTTTCTTATCTGAAAAGAACAAAATATCTCTGCTTTAAAACAAGAGCTGTCCAGCTTCTAAATCAAACAGTTGCCATAACTTTGCAATTAAGACATAACATAGTTGTGATATTATAGTTTTTGATGGATTTTGATTTCTTTATACAATATGATAGAGGACAATCTGTGCATCATACCTATCTACATATTGTTTTCCAATGGCCATCAACATATAAATTTGTTGCGAACATCCTACGGTCCACTGCCATTAACTAGTCTTGTTTCTGTAATGATATATTATTTATTTAAAGGAAAAACTAAAATAAGACAAATAGATATATGTATTTTCTGCAAGTTTAGCTTTTGTTTAAGTTATCACACCACCCTTCTTGATAGTTCCTGTCTGCCTGTACAGCTGCACTCATGGGGGAACTTGCAGGCACCTTACATGTTCTTTCTTAGTCCGCCAGACTTCCCAAATTCTACAGTGGTGGAAATTTGTGCAAATTTTCTTTTCTTATCTGAAAAGAACAAAATATCTCTGCTTTAAAACAAGAGCTGTCCAGCTTCTAAATCAAACAGTTGCCATAACTTTGCAATTAAGACATAACATAGTTGTGATATTACAGTTTTTGATGGATTTTGATTTCTTTATACAATATGATAGAGGACAATCTGTGCACCATACCTATCTACATATTGTTTCTTAATGGCCATCAACATATAAATTTGTTGCGAACATCCTACGGTCCTGTGCCATTTACTAGTCTTGTTTCTGTAATAATATATTATTTATTTAATGGAAAAACTAAAATATAACAAATAGATATATGTATTTTCTGCAAGTTTAGCTTTTGTTTAAGTTATCACACCACCCTTCTTGATAGTTCCTGTCTGCCTGTACAGCTGCACTCGTGGTGGAACTTGCAGGCACCTTACATGTTCTTTCCGAATCCGCCAGACTTCCCAAATTCTAGAGTGGTGGAAATTTGTGCAAATTTTCTTTTCTTATCTGAAAAGTACAAAATATCTCTGCTTTAAAACAAGAGCTGTCCAGCTTCTAAATCAAACAGTTGCCATAACTTTGCAATTAAGACATACCATAGTTGTGATATTACAGTTTTTGATGGATTTTAATTTCTTTATACATTATGATAGAGGACAGTCTGTGCACCATACCTATCTACACATTGTTTCCCAATGGCCATCAACATATAAATTTGTTGCGAACGTCCTACGGTCCACTGCCATTAACTAGTCTTGTTTCTGTAATAATATATTATTTATTTAAAGGAAAAACTAAAATAAGACAAATAGATATATGTATTTTCTGCAAGTTTAGCTTTTGTTTAAGTTATCACACCACCCTTCTTGATAGTTCCTGTCTGCCTGTACAGCTGCACTCATGGGGGAACTTGCAGGCACCTTACATGTTCTTTCTTAGTCCGCCAGACTTCCAAAATTCTAGAGTGGTGGAAATTTGTGCAAATTTTCTTTTCTTATCTGAAAAGAACAAAATATCTCTGCTTTAAAACAAGAGCTGTCCAGCTTCTAAATCAAACAGTTGCCATAACTTTGCAATTAAGACATAACATAGTTGTGATATTACAGTTTTTGATGGATTTTGATTTCTTTATACAATATGATAGAGGACAATCTGTGCATCATACCTATCTACATATTGTTTCCCAATGGCCACCAACATATAAATTTGTTGCGAACGTCCTACGGTCCACTTCCATTAACTAGTCTTGTTTCTGTAGTAATATATTATTTATTTAAAGGAAAAACTAAAATAAGACAAATAGATATATGTATTTTCTGCAAGTTTAGCTTTTGTTTAAGTTATCACACCACCCTTCTTGATAGTTCCTGTCTGCCTGTACAGCTGCACTCATGGGGGAACTTGCAGGCACCTTACATGTTCTTTCTTAGTCCGCCAGACTTCCCAAATTCTAGAGTGGTGGAAATTTCTGCAAATTTTCTTTTCTTATCTGAAAAGTACAAAATATCTCTGCTTTAAAACAAGAGCTGTCCAGCTTCTAAATCAAACAGTTGCGATAACTTTGCAATTAAGACATACCATAGTTGTGATATTACAGTTTTTGATGGATTTTAATTTCTTTATACAATATGATAGAGGACAATCTGTGCACCATACCTATCTACATATTGTTTCCCAATGGCCATCAACATATAAATTTGTTGCGAACATCCTACGGTCCTGTGCCATTTACTAGTCTTGTTTCTGTAATAATATATTATTTATTTAATGGAAAAACTAAAATATGACAAATAGATATATGTATTTTCTGCAAGTTTAGCTTTTGTTTAAGTTATCACACCACCCTTCTTGATAGTTCCTGTCTGCCTGTACAGCTGCACTCATGGGGGAACTTGCAGGCACCTTACATGTTCTTTCCGAGTCCGCCAGACTTCCCAAATTCTAGAGTGGTGGAAATTTGTGCAAATTTTCTTTTCTTATCTGAAAAGAACAAAATATCTCTGCTTTAAAACAAGAGCTGTCCAGCTTCTAAATCAAACAGTTGCCATAACTTTGCAATTAAGACATAACATAGTTGTGATATTACAGTTTTTGATGGATTTTGATTTCTTTATACAATATGATAGAGGACAATCTGTGCATCATACCTATCTACACATTGTTTCCCAATGGCCATCAACATATAAATTTGTTGCGAACGTCCTACGGTCCACTGCCATTAACTAGTCTTGTTTCTGTAATAATATATTATTTATTTAAAGGAAAAACTAAAATAAGACAAATAGATATTTGTATTTTCTGCAAGTTTAGCTTTTGTTTAAGTTATCACACCACCCTTCTTGATAGTTCCTGTCTGCCTGTACAGCTGCACTCATGGGGGAACTTGCAGGCACCTTACATGTTCTTTCTTAGTCTGCCAGACTTCCCAAATTCTAGAGTGGTGGAAATTTGTGCAAATTTTCTTTTCTTATCTGAAAAGTACAAAATATCTCTGCTTTAAAACAAGAGCTGTCCAGCTTCTAAATCAAACAGTTGCCATAACTTTGCAATTAAGACATACCATAGTTGTGATATTACAGTTTTTGATGGATTTTAATTTCTTTATACATTATGATAGAGGACAATCTGTGCACCATACCTATCTACATATTGTTTCCCAATGGCCATCAACTTATAAATTTGTTGCGAACGTCCTACGGTCCTAATCCGTTTACTAGTCTTGTTTCTGTAATAATATATTTTGATAGATTTTAATTTATTTATACAATATGATAGAGGACAGTCTGTGCATCATACCTATCTACATATTGTTTCCCAATGGCCATCAACATACAAATTTGTTGCGAACGTCCTACGGTCCTGATCCGTTTACTAGTCTTGTTTCTGTAATAATATATTTTGATGGATTTTAATTTATTTATACAATATGATAGAGGACAGTCTGTGCATCATACCTATCTACATATTGTTTCCCAATGGCCATCAACATACAAATTTGTTGCGAACGTCCTACGGTCCAGATCCATTTACTAGTCTTGTTTCTGTAATAATGTATTATTTATTTAAAGGAAAAACTAAAATAAGACAAATAGATATATCATACCTATCTACACATTGTTTCCCAATGGCCATCAACATATAAATTTGTTGCGAACGTCCTACGGTCCACTGCCATTAACTAGTCTTGTTTCTGTAGTAATATATTATTTATTTAAAGGAAAAACTAAAATAAGACAAATAGATATATGTTTTTTCTGCAAGTTTAGCTTTTGTTTAAGTTATCACACCACCCTTCTTGATAGTTCCTGTCTGCCTGTACAGCTGCACTCATGGGGGAACTTGCAGGCGCCTTACATGTTCTTTCCGAGTCCGCCAGACTTCCCAAATTCTAGAGTGGTGGAAATTTCTGCAAATTTTCTTTTCTTATCTGAAAAGTACAAAATATCTCTGCTTTAAAACAAGAGCTGTCCAGCTTCTAAATCAAACAGTTGCCATAACTTTGCAATTAAGACATACCATAGTTGTGATATTACAGTTTTTGATGGATTTTAATTTCTTTATACAATATGATAGAGGACAATCTGTGCATCATACCTATCTACATATTGTTTCCCAATGGCCATCAACTTATAAATTTGTTGCGAACGTCCTACGGTCCACTGCCATTAACTGGTCTTGTTTCTGTAATAATATATTATTTATTTAAAGGAAAAACTAAAATAAGACAAATAGATATTTGTATTTTCTGCAAGTTTAGCTTTTGTTTAAGTTATCACACCACCCTTCTTGATAGTTCCTGTCTGCCTGTACAGCTGCACTCATGGGGGAACTTGCAGGCACCTTACATGTTCTTTCTTAGTCTGCCAGACTTCCCAAATTCTAGAGTGGTGGAAATTTCTGCAAATTTTCTTTTCTTATCTGAAAAGAACAAAATATCTCTGCTTTAAAACAAGAGCTGTCCAGCTTCTAAATCAAACAGTTGCCATAACTTTGCAATTAAGACATACCATAGTTGTGATATTACAGTTTTTGATGGATTTTAATTTCTTTATACAATATGATAGAGGACAATCTGTGCACCATACCTATCTACATATTGTTTCCCAATGGCCATCAACTTATAAATTTGTTGCGAACGTCCTACGGTCCTGATCCGTTTACTAGTCTTGTTTCTGTAATAATATATTTTGATAGATTTTAATTTATTTATACAATATGATAGAGGACAGTCTGTGCATCATACCTATCTACATATTGTTTCCCAATGGCCATCAACATACAAATTTGTTGCGAACGTCCTACGGTCCTGATCCGTTTACTAGTCTTGTTTCTGTAATAATATATTTTGATGGATTTTAATTTATTTATACAATATGATAGAGGACAGTCTGTGCATCATACCTATCTACATATTGTTTCCCAATGGCCATCAACATACAAATTTGTTGCGAACGTCCTACGGTCCAGATCCATTTACTAGTCTTGTTTCTGTAATAATGTATTATTTATTTAAAGGAAAAACTAAAATAAGACAAATAGATATATCATACCTATCTACACATTGTTTCCCAATGGCCATCAACATATAAATTTGTTGCGAACGTCCTACGGTCCACTGCCATTAACTAGTCTTGTTTCTGTAGTAATATATTATTTATTTAAAGGAAAAACTAAAATAAGACAAATAGATATATGTATTTTCTGCAAGTTTAGCTTTTGTTTAAGTTATCACACCACCCTTCTTGATAGTTCCTGTCTGCCTGTACAGCTGCACTCATGGGGGAACTTGCAGGCGCCTTACATGTTCTTTCCGAGTCCGCCAGACTTCCCAAATTCTAGAGTGGTGGAAATTTCTGCAAATTTTCTTTTCTTATCTGAAAAGTACAAAATATCTCTGCTTTAAAACAAGAGCTGTCCAGCTTCTAAATCAAACAGTTGCCATAACTTTGCAATTAAGACATAACATAGTTGTGATATTACAGTTTTTGATGGATTTTAATTTCTTTATACAATATGATAGAGGACAATCTGTGCATCATACCTATCTACATATTGTTTCCCAATGGCCATCAACTTATAAATTTGTTGCGAACGTCCTACGGTCCACTGCCATTAACTAGTCTTGTTTCTGTAATAATATATTATTTATTTAAACGAAAAACTAAAATAAGACAAATAGATATATGTATTTTCTGCAAGTATAGCTTTTGTTTAAGTTATCACACCACCCTTCTTGATAGTTCCTGTCTGCCTGTACAGCTGCACTCATGGGGGAACTTGCAGGCGCCTTACATGTTCTTTCTTAGTCCGCCAGACTTCCTAAATTCTAGAGTGGTGGAAATTTCTGCAAATTTTCTTTTTTTATCTGAAAAGTACAAAATGTCTCTGCTTTAAAACAAGAGCTGTCCAGCTTCTAAATCAAACAGTTGCCATAACTTTGCAATTAAGACTAACCATAGTTGTGTTATTACAGTTTTTGATGGATTTTAATTCTTTATGCCGCCGGCATCTACTGATGCAGGAGGCATCTACTGATGCAGGAGGCATATAGTGATTGTCCTGTCTGTCTGTCTGTCCGTTCGTTCGTCCGTCCGTATGAGGTTAACCAAATGGAACCATTTTGTCTAGGATCAATACCCCTTACTAGAATAACTTGATACATCTTCAAACATCACCTGACCTCAGTTTGACCTTGACCTTGTTTTGGATTTCGGTTGCTTTGTATCGACAAGGATGCCACCGGGGGCATCAAGCATTTATTGAACGCAGCTCCTTGTTTATACACTATGATAGAAGGACAGTCTGTGCATCATACGTATCTACATATTTTTTCCCAATGGCCATCAACATATAATTTGTTGTGACCATCCTACAGTCCAGTACCATTAACTAGTCGTGTCTCTGTAATGTTTAAAGGAAAAACTGTAATAAGATATATTATATATATTTTACAAGTTTAGCTTTTGTTTAAGTTATAGTGATGTTCATGTCCTGAATACTACTACTTGTTGTGCTTATATTAAATCAGTTATTTCACCCACACACCACTGTGGTGGGAGCCATATTTATTATGTCCCCCTTCGAAGAAGGAGGGGTATATTGTTTTGCAGATGTCGGAATGTAGACCAATCCGTTTCCGGATGATAACTTAAGAACGCTTGGGCCTAGGATCATGAAAGTTGATAGGGAGGTTGGTCATCACCAGCAGATGACCCCTATTGATTTTGAGGTCTGTATGTCAAAGGTCAAGGTTACAGAGACCGGAATAGTTAAACGGTTTCCGGATGATAACTCAATAACACTTGGGCTTAGGATCATGAAAGTTGATAGGGAGGTTGGTCATGACCAGCAGATGACCCTTATTGATTTTGAGGTCAGTATGTTAAAGGTCAAGGTCACAGTGACCCTGAACAGTTGAACGGTTTCGGATGATAACTCTAAATAATTGTTCAGATTATTTCCCTGTGGTCAAATATGGCCCCACCCCGGCGGTAACATGGTTTATATAGACTTATATAGGAAAAAGACATCTTGTCCAAAACCACAGGGCCTAGGGCTTTGATATTTTGTATAAGACTAGGGTTTTGATATTTGTAATGTAGCATCATCTAGTGGTTCTCTACCAAATTTATTCAAATTATCCCTCTATGGTCAAATATGGCCCCGCATCGGGGGTCACACGGTTCATATAGACTTATATAGGGAAAAACTTAGAATCTTCATGTCCGTAACCTATATCATTCAAATTTGGACCACATGTATAGTTTTGAGTGGCAAGATGAACCTTGACATGAGTTGACCTTGATCTTGACCTAGTGACCTACTTTCACATTTCTGTAGCTACAGCCTTAAAATTTGGACCACATGCATAGGTTTGTGTACCAAAACAAACTTTGACCTTGTTACTGACCTAGTGACCTATTTTCACATTTTTGAAGGTACAGGCTTCAAATTTGGACCAGATGCATAGTTTTGTGCTCTGAAATAAAATTTGACCTTGATTTTGACCTAGTGACCTACTTTCACATTTCTCAAGCTACAGCCTTCAAATTTCAACCACATGCATAGTTTTATGTACCGAAATGAACTTTGACCTTGAAATTTATCTAGTGACCTACTTTCACATTTCTGAAGCCATAGCTTTCAAATGTGGACCACATGCACAGTGTTTTGTACCCAGTGAAATTTGACCTTGATTTTCACCTTGAGCTAGTCTTGAAATTTGGAACATTCAAAAATGACTCAGTGGTGGGCACCAAGATCACTCTGTGATCTTTTGTAAGTTTAATAGGTTAAAGGTCAAGGTCAGATTGAACCAGAACGGTAGAACTTTTGTTAACAGTGAGCATACAATTTCTGTTCCTTGTGCAATTACTGAATCCATCAAGGGGGGCATTTCTTGTTCAACTAGCTCTTGTTTACTCCTGTCTTTCACAAATCTTGTCTGCAGTATTAAGTCGAAAATTTCTCATCCAATTTCACCAGACTTAAACAAAATATTTTTACCAATAAGTCTGCGGCCAAGTTTGATAACTAGCCAAATCAGCCCAGGCACTTCGAAATTATGGCTCTTGAACATAAATTACCAATACACACATGTATTGGCTGGCTACTGCAACATGTGAATACCAACAGGCCTCTTACTCCAACACCTATATAAAGACAGATTTACTATTCAGATGATGGGTTCGCCCCCTATTTTTAGACTTATGGCCCCTGAAATAGTCAAAAATGTACATTTTCACCTTGTGACGCATCTAGCTCAAAAAGTATTTAATATAAATGGTTAAAAACTTGCATAAGTCTTTATGATGATATAAACTTGCACATCTCTATTTTTTGGCTGGCTCCATTCCCTATTTTTAAAGTTATGGCCCCTGAAAAAGTAAAAATATGCACTTTTTATGCCCCCACTTTGGGGGGGGGCATATAGATTTGCTCTTGTCCGTCCGTCTGTCTGTCCGTCCGTCCTTCCGAAAATGTTGTGTCGCGCGTAGCTCTGAAAGTATTTGACGTAGAGTCACAAAACTTTACAGGAATGTTGGTCAGCATGTGTAGTTGTGCACCTGGGGTTTCGCATCCGGATTCACTCAGTCATGTAGAAGTTATGGCCCCCGACTTTGTAAAAATTGGTCATTTTAATGTTGTGTCGTGCCTAGCTCCAAAAGTATATGACCTAGAGTCACAAAACTTTACAGGCATGTTGGTCAGCATGTGTAGTTGTGCACCTGGGGTTTCGCGTCCGGATTCATCCAGACATGTAGGAGTTATGGCCCCTGACTTAGTAAAAAATTGGTTATTTTAATGTTGGGTCGCGCATAGCTCCAAAAGTATTTGACCTAGAATCACCAAAGTTTACAGGAGTGTTGGTCAGCATGTGTAGTTGTGCACCTGGGGTTTCGCATCCGGATTCATGCAGTCATGTAGAAGTTATGGCCCCTGACTTTGTAAAAATTGGTCATTTTAATGTTGTGTTGTGCCTAGCTCCAAAAGTATATGACCTAGAGTCACAGAACTTTACAGGCATGTTGGTCACATGTGTAGTTGTGCACCTGGGGTTTCGCGTCCGGATTCATCCAGTCGTGTAGGAGTTATGGCCCCTGACTTAGTAAAAAATTGGTCATTTTAATGTTGTGTCGCGCATAGCCCCAAAAGTATTTGACCTAGAATCACCAAAGTTTACAGGAATGTTGGTCAGCATGTGTAGTTGTGCACCTGGGGTTTCGCATCCGGATTCATTCAGTATTGTAGGAGTTCTGGTCCCTGACTAATGTCATGTAGTGGGGGCATCTGTGTCCCATGGACACATTTCTAGTTCACCTAATTATGTGCCTAGCTCAAAAAGTATTAGATGTAAATTCAGGAAACCTTGCTGTAGTCTTTATCGTGATG